>NC_054704.1:78636390-78861390 GCF_016097555.1 Gigantopelta aegis
CACACCTTGTAGAGGACCCTGTGGCAGCAGGTAACAGGAAAGAATCTTTCTAACATTTTCACAATAATGTAACAACCTCTAGGTTAAATATGTTAAAACAGTGGACACACCTTGTAAAGACCCTGTGGCAACAGGTAACAGGTAAGAATCTTTCTACCATTTTCACAATAATGTAACAACCTCTAGATTAAATATGTTAAAACAATGGCCACACCGTGTAGAGGACCCTGTGGCAGCAGGTAACAGGAAAGAATCTTTCTAACATTTTCACAATAATGTAACAACCTCTAGGTTAAATATGTTAAAACAGTGGACACACCTTATAAAGGACCCTGTGGCAACAGGTAACAGGTAAGAATCTTTCTAACATTTTCACAATAATATAACAACCTCTATGTTAAATATGTTAAAACAATGGACACACCTTGTAGAGGGCCCTGTGGCAACAGGTAACAGGTAAGAATCTTTCTACCATTATCTGGATCAATATCTGACTGAAGTGTAATCAGAGGTCGGGTCTGGAATAAAAACAAGATAGCATTATGGTCTTCACATAATAAGACAGGGGGAAAAAGTACAATTCCTGCAAGTAAGAAAATGTCTATGGCAAAAAACATACTGTAGAAACAAAACTGAATATAGTCCACAGCAAAGAAAAGTGCCATGGAGAATTAAAAACAATGGTATTGCCGACTGTTGTGAGCAATTGCAGGGATTGCAATTTGTATGGTATTGCTAAAATGTTAAAGTCTAAGACTTCAATAGTCTAGATTTAAATCTGTAATGACATCTCATACACATTAAAGCCTCTATTAGAGTCTTAGTCTACACTTATTAGTTAAAGTTTTTTTGTTTTGTTTAACGACACCACTAGAGCACAATGATTAATTAATCATCAGCTATTGGATGTCAAACATTTTGTAATTCTGACTCGTTGTCATCAGAGAAAACCTGCTACATTTTTCCATTAGCAGCCAGGAATATTTTATGTGCACTGTGGTGCACTGGTTTAAATGAGAAAGACCCCAATCAATTGAATGGATCCACCGAGGTGATTCGATCCTGCTATGCAAGCACCTCATGCTAGCAGTCAACCGATGAGCTAAATTCCACCCCTCTTTGACCAAATGCCCCTCAGAACTCTTAACACTGACTGCAAACACACCTGGTTTTCTGTGAGCCACAGTGCCTGCAGCTCTTTGAGTTTGATGAACGAGAATGGCAGATGGAGGAGCTGGTTGTCACTAAGGTTGAGAACTCATAAACACCCGATTTTCTGTGAGCCATAGAGCCTGCAGCTCTTTGAGCTTAATGAGCTGGTTGTCACTGAGGTTGAGAACTCCTACAAACCTGGTTTTCTGTGAGCCACAGTGCCTGCAGCTCTTTGAGTTTGATGAATGAGAATGGGAGATGGAGGAGCTGGTTGTCACTGAGGTTGAGAACTCGCAGGCGGGGGATGCGGCCAATCTCGTCGGGGATGTAAGTCAGCTTGTTACTTCTCAACGACATCACTGTGATACCAGAACAGCTTCCCAGCTAAAACAGGCAAAAGAGAAAAAACATTATAATATATGCAAATAAGGGTGTTGGGAGGGGAGGGGAAATCACATAAATAAAACTATTTGAAAAAATAATATGTGTAAATTTTTGTACAACATAGTGTGGAGGTTTGTAAAAAAAAAAAAAAAATGTTGGTCTTGATTTTTTCCTGAATATTCATAATCTCTTCCAGTCTTCCGTGGGAGTGTTTTGAGATATATCTATAAACCGATGATCTGTGAATAAAAAGCCCAAAAAACCCAATCTATTTTAGGAATATTTTTGTAATTAATTCTACACAAAGGCTACAAACTTAAAATTATGATGATGACAAAAACATATATGTTGGTGACAAAAGCTTTCTATCTGAGCATATGGAAAAAGAAATACTGGCTTACAACAAACAGAATTCTAGTATAACTTTCAAAAAAATATTGTCATACCAGTAATGCACTTTTATTATAAAATAAAAAATAAGGAAGATTTAATAAGAATCACCTCAGCAGGTAAGAACTCGAGAAGATTTTCATCAGCGTAGAACGTGCGCAGGTTTCTCAGGAGCCCAATGCTGGCAGGAAGTGACTGAAGATCATTAGCACTAACATTGAGCTCCGACATCGCAGACAACCTGAAGTAGTAATAACACATACAAAATACTCTGATGGAATCAAATAAAAGAAAGAAGGAAGGATGGAAATGTTTTATTTAACAATGCACTCAACACATTTTATTTACGGTTATATGGCGTCAAGACATATGGTGTAGGGACCACACAGATATTGAGAGAGGAAACCCACTGTCACAACTTCATGGGCTACTCTTTCCGATTAGCAACAAGGGATCTTTTATATGCACCATCCCACAGACAGGGTAGTACATACCACAGCCTTTGATATACCAGTTGTGGTGCACTGGCTGGAACGAGAAATAGCCCAATGAGCCCACCGACAAGGAACGATCCCACACCGACCACGCATCGAGCGAACGGTGTACCACTGGGCTACGTCCCACCCTGAATAAAATAAGTGATGTAATGTGGCACTGAATGTCAGTAGCATCATGGTTAATGTCCTGATCATACCCAGTACTGTGGATGAGGGTTTTGGTTATAGGCAATATTTTTTTAATAGTTATGTGTTCCATTATTTCTTTCCAACAGTATATATTTGTGATAGATAACAACATTTACGAAATATGTTTGTAATAGACAACTTATTCATTTCAACTTATTTTCGTGCTTATATCCAATTAAGGTTAAGCATGCTGTCCTGGGCATACATACGTCAGCTATCTGGGCTGTCTGTCCAGGACAGTGGGTTAGTGGTTAGTGAGAGAGAAGAGGACGTAGTGGTCTTACACTTACCTATTGAGTTGTTAAACCTTGTTCTGGGTGGGAGCCAGTACCGGGCTGTGAACCCTGTACCTACCAGCCTTACCAGTATCTCCACGACACCAGACAACTTAGATCGATTTCTTTTTTTTTATGAATAGAGTGACCAGGACTCAATAGCAAATTTTAGTCATTTGATTGGTTATAGGGCTTTTCAGGCCAAACTACTGAAATAGAGGGGTGAGGAGTAATGTCAGAGGTCAGTTATGTATGAAATAAAAATATCAAATATGTTTGTGATAGACAAATGCAAATAGTACTAACACATGACAAATGTTTTTCATAGACAACCTGATGTTCTAATAACATAGTAAAAAAATATAGATGATAGACAAATTAAAGTTACCAGTACATGTACTGACATAATAACATACAAAAAAACCTGTTTCTTATGGACAACATTAAGTACCAGTAGTAATAACACATTAAAAATAGAATTAAGATAGACAACCTGAACATTATATAACACTAAAGATTGATCTGTTTATAATGAAACTGTTCCTACCCTCCAAGTGTGGTTGGCAGAGCTCTCAGCTGGTTGTCATCCACTTTCAGTGTCGTCAAGTTGTTCAAATTTCCTGAACAGAAAAAGCACAAAATACTTTTCTTGATATTGAAATACACAAGGGCTAGATGCTATAATCCCAGACAGGGGTGACAAAAGTCGTTTTTAATTTTTGCCAGGAGCGAGTGGTCTTAGTGTTTCAAAAATATGAGGAGAGTGAGGACGTACAAATTGTAAGATCTAGCAGGACATAATTGTTGAGATTCTCATTTGTATTAAGGAAGGAAGGAAGGAAGGAAGGAAGGAAATGTTTTATTTAATGACACACTCAAAACATTTTATTTACGGTTATATGATGACAGATATATTGTCAAGGACCACACAGATATTGAGAGAGGAAACCTGCTGTCGCCACTTCATGGACTACTCTTTTTGATAGCAGCAATGGATCTTTTATATGCATAGGATAAAACATACCACAGCCTTTGATATGCCAGCCGTGGTGCACTGGCTGGAGCGAGAAATAGCCCAATGGGCCCACCAATGGGGATTGATCCTAGACCAATCGCACATCAAGCGAATACTTTACCACTGGGCTACGTCCCACTCCACATTTGTATTAAGACAAGTATGTTATAATTCAAACAAAATATTAGTCAAACATACATACACTGGAAAAATTAAATTATTTTAAAATGCCGACAAGTTAAAATTGGTAACAAATATCACTGAAATAATTAACTGAGTTTTTTTAGGTTTATAGAACAAAATTAGCAAACATCTCAAAATTATTTTGCACATAAAAAAAAAAAACTTTCAGAAGTGGAATTTAGATTAATTTTGCACACATTTTAATTCAAACTTTACATATTTTCAAAGAATGATGAATTATTTTATTTAAAAAAAATGTATCTATAAACAAAAGACAAAGTAAAATCTGGTGTGTAACCTATTGAGTCTGGCAGTATTTTAAGGTTGTTTGTGGTCAGATGTATATCGGCCAGAGAATTGCAGCCATCTATTTCTTCTGGCAAGCTTTCCAGATTGTTGTTGGAAGCATCAAGAAACATGAGCTGTTTCAAGTTCCCAAAGTTCTGAAACACAAAACAGAATTATTTATAAATTCAGCGGTAATTTTTACACTAAGATCAAAGTTAAAGTTTGTTTGTTTAACGACACCACTAGAGCATATCGATTAATTAATCATCAGCTTTTTGGTAATTCTGACACGTAGTCATTAGAGGAAACCCACTATATTTTTTCTAATGCAGAAAGGGATCTTTTATATGCACTTTCCCACAAACAGGAAAGCACATACCATGGCTTTTGACCAGTTGTGGTGCACTGGTTAAAACAAGAAAAACCCAATCATTTGAATAGATCCACTAAAGTGGACACTATGATCAGGGCTAGCTCTAGGTTGCATAGTACCAAAGAAGAGAGTACCGTGTCAAAGTTCGACGTGCACCGTCAAATATTTACGGAGTAAAAGCAGCTGTGGGTGTGATTGGTAGTAATATGTGACATTGATTATTTGTGCAAATACTATTATCCATTGACAATAAATAAATACACTTTTATTTGTTATACAGTTGTTATGCAGTATATACCAGAGGTTGAAACTAATGCGGGGTACCCCCAAAATTGGAACTGCAATTTTCAGCAAAAATGACGGTTGCTATTAAAAACATAAATTAAATCTCTTAAATGATACGTGACCCCCCATTTTCTTGCAGCTAGATTAGATGTGAGGTGCCACACTTTCTATTGCTGTACTTCCTGGGTGTGTTGAAACGCTGCTTATATCAGTTTTATTAGTAAACGTTAACATTATCGGCAATAGGAATTGATTTGGTCTAATGGAACCTCTAGCACTCACCAAATTTTCCAATTGCGATTTTTAAAACAATTGGTGAATTTATTTTATAATTTTGTGAAATAAATTAAATTAATAATTGATATTTTTTTTAGAAAATAACTGGATTTTTGTAATTTAACAGATAATTTCACAAAATTTTCTTTTCACCCAGAGCTAGACCTGAAGATTAATCAAAAACAGACAATCACAAATTCTTGAGAACTGCAACAAAAAACCCAAATTAATCCTGCAACTTCACATACCGGTACACCAGACAAATAGTCTTTGACCTAAATCCTGTTCCTTCTCTAGAGTAATAAAAACTCCTGAATGAAATGCTAAATTGACAGATTTTCAATAATGGCCTTTATCTTTAAGATATATATTTGTGATCTACTTACTGATGTAAATTTGGTCATCTGATTCTTATCACACCACAGCTCCAAAAGGCTGGTAAGGGATCCAATAACATCAGGCTGAAAAATAAAAGGGATCTATCATACAAAATATATGTAATAATGTATCATGCATAGACTACAGGTATGTACCAGGCATTGAATTTAAGGATTTTTTTTTTTTATTCTAGTGGAATCATAAAATGATGTAATATACATATTTTATGATTCATAATTGGAACCATCCAACCCATAATCTTGGGTTTGCGGAAACATGGAAACAACCTAATTCAAAGCAAGCATACACCTCATTCCTATTGACTGTCAGACAGACAGACAGGCAATAATACTGACATACTCAAACTCTTAAATCAAATAATAACACTTTAATTGTGATTAAAAACCCAAAACATGAAACTTTCCTTCTATGGCATCAACATACCAGTCATGAAGAGGTTGGAAAACACCCATTGGTTCCTATAATAAGTATAACACAAGCTAAATGCTACTTCAACCAAATATACAGAAAGCTACATCAGATTAAACCAAAAAAAATCTTACTTGGATAAACAGTGTCATAGATGTATCTCTAAAATTAATTACTTTATGTATCAGTATACTATAATAACAAGGCAAAAGAAACCACTCACCAGCTCGGTGAATTCATTGTTGCCAATGTCAAGTCGCTCAAGAGCGGTGAGACGACCGAACGACCGAGGCAAAGTTTTCAAATGATTCTCACGAATCTCCAAGATCTTCAGATGAACCAATCTACAAACAAATAAATGAAGTTTCAATATCCAGTGTTTAAAGGGTCACGTTTTAGAATTAAAAACATTTGGGACCTTGGCCGGTTTTGACAGGGTTCTGGTTTGTTCAGGGTCAGGTTTAGACAGGTTTCACTGTGTGTGTGTATATATATATACATATTGGGGTCCGTACAATTGAAGACCAAAGCATGTTTCATTTGAATGAAAGGAAAGGAAGGAATATTTCTTTAACAACACCTCGGCACCTATTAAACTAACACAAGGTTATATCAACATTTTGTTGAAAAAAAGAGACAGGAAGCCTACTGCCAAACATAGGCTACTTCTAACAATAATCAGCAAGGGATCTTTTATATGCATTTTCCCACAGACCCGGATACATATCATAACCTTTGATTTACCAGTCATGAGGCACTGGTTGGGACGGGAAAATACCCCTAGAGTCCATAGAGGTGGTCAATCCTGTGATCCATCAAACCTCAGGTGATTGCTGTATTTGAATGAAGTAACTAATAGTAAAATTATCTGGGTATGGTGATCAATTTAACTGTACATACAGAATAACAAAATATTAAAACATATCTAGTAAGGTAATAAATTTAACTACACATCAGCATAACAACATTTTAAAAGATATCTGAGTACAGTAATGAATTTAACTGTATATACAGTATAACAAAGCGTTAGAAATCAAAGACTTACTATTAATTAAAAAACAAATTACACAGAATTAAATGTCCTGCCCACCATAAACTCAAACTAATGCTTTCTTTAAGAAAACCAAGAAAAGTTAGAATGCTTTTCATATGAATGTTATAAAATAAAATCAAACTAGATGTATGTATATTACCTTCCGAAACTGCCTGGCAGGTAATCTATAAATGTGTCATTAAGAAAAAGTTGAGATAAATTCTGCAGCTGGGTGAAACCCTCTGGCAACCTAGAAAATGAAGAAAAAAACCCCACATTTATAATCAAGTTATCTTAAGGGCAGTTTCCATGTGTGTAATTTTTAACATGGAATTGGTGGGATTCATGTATACATGTAGTTACCAAAAACCATGCGCAACATATGAAAACACTAGTACTTGATAATCACAAATTCTGAATTAATTTTTTTTAATGCATTTAATTTCCGTGTTCTACACCTGTACCCACGAAACATTTTGTTTTCAAAATCTTGATTAGCAATATTTCAAGTCGATTAAAAATTGATGAACAATTACTGTTTAAAGTTTCACAATTGTGTAACGATCTCTGAAAGACGAATCACGACGTGATATTGAACAAAATGTTCCCTGTGTACCACACCCACACAGCACCTGCACCATTCCAACAGCTGCGTTCAGGGAAAACTACCCTTAAAGATAATAGTTTTGATGTAGTCTACATCATCAATTTTAATTTTAATAGTAGTCAGTCAGTTTGTATTTTGTTTTCTAAAAGCTGAACATTCTCTTGATGATACAACATCCTCTACTAATGTAAACTACAAACATAATAACCTTGAGTGTTTATCCTATCAGTGGTTATTGTCAACTATATTCAATCACCATAGAAGTATGTCGCCATCAAACAGCAATAGCTCCCTACTTATATTATGATCATTAAAATGAAGAGTGATGCATTTTCATGTGACCTAAGTGATTACTAAGCAGACATCAAAGAATGGTGTTTCACATAAGAAAATACAAAAATAAATTAATGTGTTATAAAAAGGTCTCCTTCATGAACAAAGAGTAAATAATTGTATTACTCAATGACTTACTTTCCCAGTTGGCCAACATTGGCACACATTGAGTACAGAGTTAAAAGCTGTATTGCTCAATGACTAACTGTCTCATCGGGTTGATACTGGCACATACTGATCAAACAGTTAATACTTGTGTTACTTACTTCCCCAGTGAGTTGACACTAGCACATATTGAACACAGTTGGTAATTGTGTTAATGACTTACTTTCCCAGTGGGTTGACACTGGCACACATTGAGCACATAATTAATACCTGTATTGCTCAATGACTAACTGTCTCATTGGGTTGACACTGGCACAGATTGGACAAACAGTTAATAAGTGTGTCACACAATGACATACTTTCTCATTAGGTTGACACTGGCACACACTGAATACAGAGTTAATACCTGTATTGTTTAATGACTTATTTCCCCATGGGTTGACACAGCACACATTGAATACAGAGTTAATACCTGTATTGCTCCATGACTAACTGTCTTATCGGGTTGACACTGGCACACATTGAACAGTTAATACTTGTGTTACTCAATGACTTACTTTCCCAGTGGGTTGACACTGGCCTCAATAACACTGAGGTACTTGCAGGATTTGATGCTGTCAGGCACATCAATGATTCCTTAAATAAACAATAATATCATAAACATGCTGATACAAGATTATACATTTTGAAAAACATTCTCAATAAAATAGACAGGCTAGTTAACAATTAAAGTACACAGAAAACTCAAACTACAATAATTCAAAGCCAGAACACAGTGTTATCTCTAACTACACAAAGTTATCTTAATGCAAACTTAGAAAATTTGTTTATAATTTTCATTATTATTCATACTTACCTAGTACTAGCACAACAACAATCTCAGCCGACATCAAGCCACTTGAAACTACACAAGCACATAATACCCATCAAACTGCAGCCTCTGCAACCCAAAGCACGCAGTCACCCCAAATGCAAACTACACAGCCACCTCAAATTAAAATTATACAACCACCTCAAATCTAAACTATACAGCCACCTCAAATCTAAACTATACAGCCATCTCAAATCTAAACTATACAGCCACCTCAAATCTAAACTATACAGCCACCTGAAACACAAACTTCTTAGCCACCCCAATCTATACAGCCACCCCAATCTACACAGACACCCCAATCTATACAGCCACCCCAATCTACACAGCCACCCCAATCTACACAGCCACCCCAATCTACACAGCCACCCCAATCTACACAGCCATCTTAATCTACACAGCCACCCCAATCTACACAGCCATCCCAATCTATACAGCCATTCTAATCTACACAGCCACCCCAATCTACACAGCCATCCCAATCTATACAGCCATTCTAATCTACACAGCCACCACAATCTACACAGCCACCACAATCTACACAGCCACCACAATCTATACAGCCATCCAAATCTACACAGCCACCCCAATCTACACAGCCATCCAAATCTACACAGCCACCCCAATCTACACAGCCATCCCAATCTACACAACCATCCAAATCTACACAGCCACCCCAATCTACACAGCCACTCCAATCTACACATCCACCCCAATCTACACAGCCACCCCAATCTACACAGCCATCCAAATCTACACAGCCACCCCAATCTACACAGCCACTCCAAATCTACACAGCCACTCCAATCTACACAGCCACCCCAATCTATACAGCCATCCAATTCTACACAGCAACCCGAATCTATACAGCCATCTCAAATCCAAACTATAAAACCACTTTAGATTAAACACCAACCCAAATCCTAAACTATACAGAGCCACCTTAAACCCAAACTATACAGCTACCTCAAACCTAATAATTTTATTATTTATTACGTAATCCCACTTTACCCTTTCCTTTCTCTTCTTTGAATTCCATCTTATTTCCAAACCATATAGCTACTGTACACTTGAACAATATAAATACAGTCAAACCTGTCTTAAGCGGTCACACAAGGGAGTAGATACAAGTGGCCGCTTAAGACAGGTGACCGCTAGGACAGGTTTGAGTGCAGTCTTAATGAAAAAAACAGAAGCCTATGAACAGCATTTAAAAACCTCAAAATTCTTTTTGATATTACCAGCACTAACAAAAGTATAAACATAGAGTGGCCTTACAGGTTAGTGAAAATCACTATCTTTATTACTGATATACAGAGAAGATGAAGATTATACCAGTTTTATAAATTTAAAAAAACCCAACACCATAGAGAATAAAGTATTTTTAACATACGGCTCATTCAATGTAAGCGTGCATAAAAAGTAATATAAAAAGGAACATTTTGCTGTAAACTGTATTGTAAGTCAGTGAATGAATGCTCATATTTCATGGCACATTATACCATGAGGTATTTTAACTGTACCAGACAGTTACACATGGATGAATCTGAATAACTGAAGGTTTATTTTCAAAATGCGATTAAAAATTATAATAGGTTGAAATAATACGGGGTTTCCAATGTCTGGTCCTTTACAGGAAAATAAACACCACATTTGTAAGTTATGAAAAGGAAAAGGAATGAACTATATGTTTAATAATGACAACTCAGCATACTTTAAACTACTGCCATTTTGGTTACCATACGGTTAAGTTTGACATTTGGTCAAAGGAGAAAGAGAACTGCTTCTTTTATGGAAATGATGGTATCCTCAGAATTTCAGATGGTGTGCAGGATATTCTGCAGGGAGTCTAGGCTGTGGACAACAAATCTTTTAGTGGGACTTGAGTCATGCTTAGCAGGAAAATATGTAAAAAAAAAAAAGAAAACAAAAAAAAAAGGTTTGAAGCAGGGGGATTAGACCCCACCAACCTCCACCCCCTCCCTGAATTTTCAGTGCAAGTTATTTCTGCAGTTCCAGCAAAGTGCCATCCCATACACTAAATTTAATTACAAAAACAGACTATTTTCCTATCCAATAATCTGTTGGTTTTTTTTCCAATTTCCAAAACTATATCAACATTTAAACATTTTTTTAACAGAAACATCTACAAATCATATCAATAAATATGGAAAACTATGACCTATTTGTGGCACATCACTGAAATTCTAGAGCCATATGTGAACTGTTCTTCTCTTTGGGCTTTTGCCTTTGATCATGAGTCAATGCTTGTGGGGTAAAACAAATAGGCCAACTGACCGTCACTGCAATACCGGCAAACAGCACACACCTCTGTTTGAAACAAGCAAGAACAAAACAGAGATCTCAAGGGCTTAGCCCCAAGACAAGAAGTTGACACACTCGAGTATGTGACAATATATTTGTGTTCCAGGTATTAATGTCCGTCTGGCATCGCGATCACCTCCGCCATGACATCAAGGATTGGATAATCTCAGACAGATCTCCTCTTTAAATGTTTAGACACATCACCATGGTTCTTGTTTCAAGAAGTGTTGTGATCCTGTTTTTTTCAAGAAGTGTTGTGTTCCGATACACTGTTCTCAACGGTTTCATGAAACAAAGATATTTACATAGATGTGTTGAAAATGGACCTGATTTCTGCCTGCAAGTTGGGACATGTACATACCAATACAAATCAAATATTTTAAATATTTGATTTAAAATGGCAAATTCAGAAAATTCACAAAGGTGTTAATAAAGCCTAGGCCTCCAAGTTTTCGTTTGTTTAAAGATGCTCAAGAATGCAAGAAATCTATATTTCTTGAGGGCACATAAACACAATTATTCCTTTACATGAAACATTGGAACAAACTGCCTCTGATTTTATTCTGAACATCCATAATAGATAATCCACTCCTGACAGTGAAAATAACCATCAAACAGATACAGATAAAAGGTAAAAAAGAATAAGAAGAGACAACCCTATTTAAACCCACATAATAATTGTTAAAAAAATGTATAGGGAAATGGAAAAACAATGAAATACCATGAAACAAAAATATACTTTGGGATCTAAGATCAGTAACTTGAAAGAGGGAATTTTTTTAAACTAATTTTTATTAAATTGAAAAATGTAGATTGAAAAAAAAAATTCAAACAAAGTTATGCTTTTTAACAATGCCAGAAATAACAACTGAACATTTTACAAAGTGGTCAAACTAAACCCACAGCTAGCTGACTGGAAATGGCAGATGTATGGTGCAAGACTCAAAAGACAAGAAACTATCATGTTTGACAAGGACTGGGGTGTGGTAGTGGACAGCAAAATAAGTTTAAAGATAGGAGGAGCTTTTGGATAAGGAAGAAATAAGATGGAATTCAAAGAAGAGAAAGGAATGGGTGCAGTGGGGATTAAATAATAATAATAATAAATAATAATAATAATGAAAAATAAAAAATTATGAAAACGTAAACAAGGTTTACCATTTTTGCTGAAGTCGAGTTCCTCGAGACTGATGAGACTGGAGATGGCTGGCGGGATCGTCTTGATCTCATTGTCGCTGATGCTCAGCTTCCTCAACCCATGGCAGTAAAACAGTTCCTGGAAAAACACAGGCAAATCTAATTTAACTTTGGCCAAACACCACTTGAGTTACACACTCTGGTAGTAATGATTCCTGAAAAACAAGACCTAACTTTGGCCAAACACCACTTCAGTTACACACCTTGGCAGTAATGATTCCTGAAAACAAGACCAAATTTTAGTCAAAAACCACTTAAGTTACACACCTTGGTAGTTATGGTTCCTGGAAACAAAACCTAACTTTGGCCAAACACCACTTCAGTTACACACTCTGGTAGTAATGATTCCTGAAAACAAAACCTAACTGGCCAAACACCCCTTTAGTTACACACCTTGGTAGTAATGATTCCTGAAAACAAAACCTAACTGGCCAAACACCCCTTTAGTTACACACCTTGGTAGTAATGATTCCTGAAAACAAAACCTAACTGGCCAAACACTCCTTTAGTTACACACCTTGGTAGTAATGATTCCTAAAACAAGACCTAACTTTGACCATATATTTTCAGTTATTATGGCAAGTCACTAAATATTGATTATCCCTTTATAAAAATGTATCTCAAAATTTGATTCCTCATAAAACTTTCATTATTAAATGTAACTTTTTAAAGAGAAACACAGATAAAAGTTAATAACCGATTTGACTAGTTAATCAAATTTCATATAATAAGTAGTTTGAATTAGAGTTTCTATTATGACTACAAATTAAAAGTTCTGATTTTATTTCCAGGAATACATTAAAAAACCAAAACATGGAAAGCAGAAGCTTCAAAAAGAATATTGTCTATTTTGAGCAGCATTTGTTGTCTGTTCTTCATCAATTTTAATCCCAAGAAATACAGAAAATGATAGATGCTGGTCATAAAGGACTACAACACAGTAGAATAAATTAAGAGTTCCGTACCCTGGGTAGATCTCTTATTTGATTGGAATCAGCGTAAAGTTCTTCTAGCGTCCGCTCGAAGTTGAACACTTCTCCCGGCACATCAGTCAGACTGCAGTGACGGTAGTCGAGAACCCGCACGTCTTCTTCGATCTGAGGTTTAAGACAAGGGCATTTCCGCACAAAGCCGGCCATAATATGCCCTGCAAAATACAAATGAATATTCTGTCAAAGTAAATATAACAAGTACAAAACCTTCCTGCAAAAATCAACTATACACACTAAAATTAATTACTGTTTGTATGTTGTGTTTATGTTTTGTTTTCATTGTATGTTGTATGTTTGTAAACTACCACTGCCAATGTAAAAATAATACAGATTTTTTACAAAAAAGAAAAGAAAAAAAAAGAAGGTACAAACTAACTTCTAATAACTCAGTTATTGCAATACCAGTAGTGTAGGAAGGTGCCAAAAAGGGGGTAGGGCACATTTTTATATTTACACACTTTTACACTATTATAAAGCAAATATAAAGCAAAAGATTGGAAAAATGGAGGGGCACATGCCCCCCCCCCCCCTTGCCCCCAGCTTCCTAAGGAGTGAATACAAATATATACATATGAATTAACAACCAACAGCACAAAATGCAAACTATGTGTATTCTCAGATACAGTTTGCATTTTTTCTTCAATTCAAAGATTACTTTTCAAAGCAATTCAATACTCATTTGTGTGACCCAGACTAGCGATAATGAATCATTCATACCACAACATTAACATAACTGTATCCCACGGAAAACTCAATCCGCATATATCCAACAGGAATCCTATAAAGTACAAACTTTAATATAGATTTGGATCCAAGGTTATTAATAGTGACATTGTGATGTATGGCTGCATATCACCATTTACTTTTGTCACAATAAATTCTGTAAAAATGTCACAGTATTGAGAGAATTAATACATCAATGCCACTTTTCATAAGTACAATTACTTGTCAGAATGCAGGGAGTGGTGTGGCAGCTTAATTAACTATGGTACAGAATTTAACAAAAAGAAAAAGAAAAAAGAAACCTGCCCTCTTAAAAACAGCAATAGAAATAAATAAGCAGAATTTTCAACTTGTCCACTGGAAAAGTATCTCTAGAAATGTACTTATATCTGCCAATATTTCCACTTATCCAAATAAATGATATGTTTTATTCAAGTGTAATGACAATCTTTTTGATTGTTCAAATGAAACTGCAATAACATTTTCACTTGTCCACTGGACAACCATTGAGGTACATTTTGCTTGTCCGAGCAGATTTTCACTTGCCAGGACAAACATTTCAAACAATGAAAAATGATTTCTGCTTAATATATGCCAGTTTGTACAATAAGTAAATTCAACTGTATTTGATTACTTAGGAGAACATTGTTGTTATCTCCCAAGACAAAACTAATGGTTGGTACTTTAAATGTTATTTGTGATTTGAGAGAACTGATCTCAGTGATGTTGTGGTAGTGGTTTGTTTGTTTTGTTTAGCAACACCACTAGAGCACATTGATACATTAATCATCAGATATTGGATGTGAAACATTTGGAAATTTTGATATATAGTCTTAGAGAGGAAATCTACTATATTTTCCATAAGTAACTAAGGATCTTTTATATGCCCCATGTCACACACAGGATAGCATATACCATGACTTTTTATGTACCAGTTGTGGTGCACTGGCTGGAATGAGAAATAGTTCCATGGGCCTAGGGTCGGGGATGGATCCTAGTCCAACCACACCTCAGTGAGCGCTTTACCACTGGGCTCTATCTTGCCCCTGTAGTGGTACTGGATTGGCATCCTAGTACTGCCTCGCACCCACAATGAATTTTAACAGCTCACTGGGAAGGTATACGGCAAACACCATCTTCTCTCTTACTAAACATTAACTCTTGTTTTGGACAAATTGATACACCTCAAATTGCCAAGGAATATCTGTGTGTGCAGAGAACAGCATGCTTGAACCTTAATTGGATATATACAAAAAAAATCCACATTAAACTGAAATTTGGGAGAACAATAAGGTGGCCACTAAAGACAGGTAACTGCTTGCTTAATGAAGACACTTAACTGAGCAGGTTTCACCATGGTTCACACTTTGAAACCAACAAATGACGTGATAAAGAACACTTTTATTCATTTGCCAATCTCACTAATAACATCACCCAGATTATGATGCTTGAGAAAAGTGAATGCATTTTTACGAGAGCCGTCAAGCAGTCACAACAGGCTGTTAAATCCCGTGCTACAAAAACATTAAAGGCTTCCTGTGGGACAACCACCCCTACTGGGTTAAATGACGATAACAGCGGTGGACCATTTATATAGATGGTTTGTCAGCAAACTGCCAAGTCTGATAGCAACCTGTCAACAGATGCGATAGGCTGGTTAGAGGTAATCAGAGGCCAGTGCTGTCGTGTAGTGTGTCCCCACCAGGTAGACAACTATTTAGAAAGTCAAGTGGCAGCCCCGCCATTGTGATAAATAGCCAGGAACACACGACTCACTGTCTAGGGTTCTCCGAGTGTGTCCTCAATACAGAACTGTCTGTGTGTGTAACACTGGCTGGCTGGACCAGTGGGGGCCACTTTTGATTGATAAAAATTAATGAATTTAAACTGCTTTTTTCATTTAATTTTTAGTTTATATCTAGTTTGTGAATTTGTCATCATTAAATTAAGTCCTTATGTTCATGTATGTTTCTAATTAAACAATTTTTATTCAGTTTGTTTTGAGTAAAATAAGTTTAGTTTTTGTTTGTTTAATTTTAAATAGTTTATGCTCCTATGAAGTAGTTTTAATTTCTTATTCAGTTTATGTCTAAGTGAATTTACTTTTAAAACTTTTTTTTCAAATAATTTAATTTACCCATGTTCTCAACCTCAAATATATATTGTTTTATAAACTTTGTGTCTTGAGTTAAAGTTGAAGGATTAGATTAACTTTATATATATATATATATATATATATATGAATGAATGTTTAAATACATCTACTATCTGCATCCAAAAACAGCTTTTTGGGGGTTAGACATAGCCTAGTGATAAAGCGCTTGCTTGATGCACGGTTGGTTTGGGATTGATCCCCGTCAGTGGGCCCATTGGGCTATTTGTCGCTTCAGCCAGTGCACCATGACTAGTACATCAAAGGATGTGGTATGTGCTATCCTATCTATGGGATGGTGCATATAAAAGATTCCTTGCTGCTAATCAAAAAGATTAGCCCATAAAGTGGGAACAGTAGGGTTCCTCCCTCAATATCTGTGTGGTCCTTAACCATATGTCCCACGCCATATAACCGTAAATAAAATGTGTTGAGTGGGTCTTTAAATAAACCATTTCCTTACTTCCTTCCAAACACAGTTTGTAGCATCCCATTTCTTGTGAGCTGGTTTCAATTACATTATGTCATGTGTATACACTCACAAATATGATGAAAAACATATTTTCTGAACATTCATCTTATTTTCCATCTTAATTTTCTTTGGGGAAAGACCTTTCTCCATTACAATATATTAATAACATCTGCAAAAGTATGTATTGTAGTTACAAATAATACAGACAGTAAGTAACCAGCTTAGTGTTACATTTGTTCATTGTGAAAAAAGATGACTTCAATAAAACTGCAGTGAATTGTTTTATTAGTTTGTATTAGTAAACATATATTATGGAGGATGGAGAATAAAGATCATAACTTTAAAAAAACAATTAGTTTTTTTTATTGTTTACAATCCAAAATGAATTTTTAGAACTTAATGTTATGCATTTTGACTAAATCTAGGGCTCCAATGCTAAATTAGCCATTTGCTAATTCTTATGCTGTATTAAGTGGCTACAACATTTAGTATTTGGCTAAAAAAGGTTTATTCAAATTAGAAATTTTTAAATATTTGTAAAAAAAAAGCAGCTCAACGTATCTGAAAATCATCCCCAACAAAATGATCCCCGGTGTGAGCTCTGAAAGTCTATGTTTTATGAACTGGAGTCTAGGCAACCAGTTTTCAGCTGAGTCTAGACCATTATTCCAACTACAGTGAAACCCCTCTAAACCGGACACCCATGTCGAGTTTAGAGGAATCCGGTTTACAAAGGTTAAGTTCTGTCTTGGCGTTTAAAAAAGGACTCTGTGAAACGTCTGGTTTTGAGGGAATTCCGGTTTACAGAGGTTTCACTGAAGTTCTAACACTATTTGATCTGATATGAACCGGAGTCCAGGCAACCAGTTTTCAGCTGGGTCTAGACCACTATTCTAACACTATTTGATCTGATTTGTAATCATTTTTCCGGTGTTATTGTCAAACAACGGAGGGCCTCAGGGAAAAAGTAAACATTGACAATCAATTAGACCGTAACCTGACCCTCTTGAAGAAAGAAACTGAAAACAGGTGATCTCCTAAATACTCAGCTCACTGCTGAATACCTCATGTTAAAGTACCAGTCTGGGCCATGGAGGCATGGGAATCAATGGAATCTCTAGCAACAATACTAAGACGACAAGCAACAGAAAATTAACGTCAATCAGAAGACAGCAATACAGCAAAAAGCTTTCTCTTTTTTTTTTCATTTATCAGATTTGTCAGTCTTAATCTTTGACTTAATATTGTCTCTCAGGCTATATTCACAGACCCTGGGAGATCCATTTGTGTAAAGATTTATTATTTTTCTTTTTGCACCGAGATCTTTTGTATTGTTATCTCTTACTTTGGTATTTGTATCTTTTGTTCAAACATTTCTGTGACAGAACAGATACCTGGACATGTGAAATGTGACGTTGAAATCATCTCAATTTACCAATATGCTAATAATCACATTGTAAAATGTATGAAATTAAGTTCATTTAAAACTGTATCGACCTTCCAAAAATAGACAGAATACTACACAAGTGTTTAAGCACTATTTATCTTACAATAAGTTGTTTCAAACCATATCTAACTAGCAAAATCAAGCTGAATATATATTTTTCATGACACGTAAGATAAATGGTATCTATCAGTTTTAAAAATAATTTAAATAATTTAAATGTCTTTTTCAGCTACAACTTATTAATGACACCGTCATTGCATAGTTAACTTAGTTATGTGTCACAGAGCAAAGGTTTCTGTAGTGTTCATTTCATTGGATGTATTGTTCCTATATGGTGCAGCTTTAGACATCATCATGGAACAGCCAATCAACAGTCTTTAAAACCAAACTCACATATATGTGATATTGCTTTGTGATACCAAATACATGTATCTCCCTCAAGTGGGCGAGTAAAAAATTAACTTATTTTCATGCATAAATATTAACATCCCTACCTTAAATGTATGAAATATTTTTCATTAACCCCCCCCCCCCCCATCAACCTGAATTGGAATTTTTTCTACTTTTAATAAAGAAATAAATTATGTCTAGATTCAGAAATATCACCAATCTTAATGTATTAAAAAAAACCCACCAAGAGTACCAGTGAGGTACATGATACACCCATCAAACATAGGTCGAGGTGACCTAGTTATGGTACATAACACACCACCATCCCAAGTTGTACTTGCATATAAGGTATGATGAACTGTTAAGATATGCTCTGGAAAAGATACCTTTACAGAAAGACGTGCAACACCACACCTGTCAAAGATGGGCATATACAAATTACACTATCTTCACTCAAATGGAATGCCATTCTCTATATGGGTTTTCCCATCCCAACCAGCACCCCATGATTGGTGTATCAAAGGCTGTGGAATGAGCTGTCCTCTCTGTGGGAAAGTACATTTAAAAGATATTTGTTGCTAATGAACAAATGTAACAAGTTTTCTCCGTGTCTATCAAAAAGCTCCAAGCGATCGTTTTATATGCACAGGTGTTTTCACAGATAAGAGAAGCACATAATTTTGTTCCCAGCCAATGCCTCATTACTGATATATACCAGTCATGGGACATTGCCTGGGAGGGGGAAATCATGTTGATCAATCTTAAAACTCATAATAATTGGGGGGGGGGGGGGGGGGGGCATTAAAGCTACATGTACATCTCACTTTGGTTTTGCTGAAATAATGTAGGAAAATGTGCATAAAAAGATGTATAGTTGCTATGGTGATTAATAATAATTTCAAAAAGTGTAAGGACTCCATGTGGTTTAGATGTCAGCAACAGGTCTCATGCCACACTTTCTAGTTCATGCATCAAGTTTTGAGGTCTAATGGCTGTTTGTTCAACAAAGTCAGCGGTGGTGATTACATAATATTGCTCTGCACACAGGTGTGATAACGGCCCTGTATCAAGTTACACCGCAGGCAACACTGACGCTAATTTGAAAGTGGTGATTTATTCATGTTTATAGGCAGGGGTTTTAATTAGAGGTTGTAATTTTTATGAAAACCTGCTAATTAACCTTATTAATTGCACCTCTTAGTTTCTTCTTGTTTTCCCTTCTTTAATTTCGTTTTGTGTATCGTTCTTGTTGGTCACAGTGCAAATAGTCCATTTCTCATTCCAGCACTATGACTGGTATATGTATATCAAAGGCTGTGGTATGTGCTATCCTGTCTGTAGAGATGGTGCATATAAAAGATCCCTTGCTACTAATGAAAAAATGTAGTGGGTTTCCTCTCTAATACTTTATGTGAAATTACCAAATGCTTGAAAAACCAATAGCAGATGATTAATAAATCAATGTGCTCTAGTGATGTAATTTTTAGCCATAGTGGAAATAGTCCATTAGGCTATTTCTCATTCCAGCCAGTGCAACAAAACTGGTATATCAAAGGCTGTGGTATGTGTTATCTTGTCTGTAGAATGGTGCATAAAAAAGATCTCTTGCTACTAACAGAAAAATGTAAGGGGTTTTCTCTCTAATACTATATGTCAAATTACCAAATATGTGTCATCCAATAGCCGAATCAATGTGCTCTAGTGGTGTTGTTAAACAAAACAAAACAAAAAATGTGCTCTAGTGATGTTGTTAAACAAAACTAACTTTTTATTTCTAGTGGAAATATTTTTATTACTTGTCAACTATATTTATGTGTATTTGATAAACACAGGGAGAGGCCAGTTGGTCTGTGGCCAATCCCAAACCACTGTATTTGATTTATTGAAATAAATATTGATCAAACCAAATATTAGTCATGGATTTAAGCAGAGGCCCTAGCCCTCTTCTTATTAATGGTTAAATAATTAATGTTGTCTTTGCATAAAATGATAGGGTCTTGTTTATAAACACCAATGAACTATATAAATATATGAGATCTCCACCCACATATCTCTTGGTTTCAAGTAGGTTATAATCAGTTTTAAGTGCAGTGCCAGTGAGTACAGAATAAAGTTAAACTGAACTCATGATCTAATTAAAAAAAATCAATATTTCAATAGGTGTTTTCAGCAGTTCACTAAATGGTATTAGTATATTATATGTACGAGATCTGAATCACAATACTGTAAACCAGGAAATATTTACAAGCATAAAATTTTAGCAACTTCAACAAGGCTATGCAAGAAGAAGAAGAAGTTTGTTTTGTTTAACGACACCGCTAGAGCACATTGATATATTAATAATTGGCTATTGGAGTGCTGCATGTACCAAATGAGCTAAATCCCACATTACTTACTTGGTATGACATTAAAATAACTAGTTGCCTTTTTCTGTTTTTCAGTGAATATTTAAAATTATTTAATTTAGTCCTTAATTCATGCTATTAATTCTAAGCTTTAAATGAACACAAAAAAACGATTAAAAGAATAAAGTACAACTTGAAATACGGTATGGATATGGAATTTTCCATCATCTAAAAATAATGAAAGGGTACAATATAAACTAATCCAAGGTCAAGCTCATCGGATACCAAACAGACATGCATGTGAACAATCATGCAGGTTTAAACAGGTAATTTAAATGAAATTTCCAGGTTTTTTTTATTTGATAGCCTAATCCTCCAAGCCACACTTCAAAGGCTTGGCGAAAGCTGCTCACAAACTTCATTTGGTATTTATAGTGCGGAAGCAGTGTCTGCAGCACACACTGCGGTAAATAAAAATCAGTTATGTGCAACTAAAGAGCCTGTTTCCACCGGAACGGCTACCACAGTAACATGGCAGTGTGGGCAAACAAAGGACGTGGGTGACAAAGCATGTCTTTATACGAGGCCAGAAGTTGGAGGGAAATTTATTCAGGTAAATCAGCTCACCTGCCTGAAATTAATACCTCAATAGGTTTACAAGTGTGTGTGGGAGATGTGGGTGAAGTACTAGTATATCTGCAGTGATGACTGCACCTCACTGATACACATCTAGGGTCAGTAAAAACGTTGGTTCTGTTTAACGACACCACTGGAGCACATTTATTTATTAATCATCCACAACTGGATGTCAAACATTTGGTCATTTTGACATATAGTCTTAGTGAGGAAACCCGCTATATTTTTCCATTAGTAGCATGAGATCATTTATATGCACCATCCAACAGACAGGATTGTCTTTGATATGCTAGTCATAGTGCACTGGTTGGAACAAGAAATAGCCCAATGGGCCCAGACTGATGGAGATTGATCCCATACCGACTGCACATCACACGAGTGCTTTAATACTTCAATAGCTGTACAAATGTGTGTGTCAGATGTGGGAGAAATATATGCAGTGGTGACTGCAGGTCATGGATGATCCATATATAGGGTCAGTAAGTTAAAATGTGATTATTCAGTGTCTGGAGTGAATTAAATATCTATACATCCAAACCGACTGAAAAGTTGCTGACCCTAGTTTCAACCCGTGAAAATGGACTCAAAGTTTGATTAATCTACAAAGCTGTAACACATTTGAATAAAGTTACAATAAAAAGTCTGTCATGTTGAAATACCATTACAAAATAGACTAAAGCTTGTCTCCTTTTCAGAGGTATATTCATTTTAAAAAATATGAAAAATGCATTTCATAGAATTAAAAACATCAGGATGATCAATGACACTTTGAATGTACGCAAACAATAAAATCGAAGTAATGTCTTACTTCATTTGTCAAAAATTGCTCTAACAGTGAAAAATATGCTGTAGTGTTTAAAAATTAGGGTCAGTATGAACCAAATTTGTTCTGCCTTAAAGTATTATTCAGCAGCTTTTAACCAAAGTGAATACAGGGGGGCGAGACGTAGCCCAGTGGTAAAGCGCTCGTTTGATGTGCGCTCGGTTTTGGATCAATCCCCGTCAATGGGCCCATTGGGCTATTTCTCGCTCTAGCCAGTGCACCACGACTGGTACATCAAACGCCGTGGTATGTGCTATCCTGTCTATGGGATGGTGCATATAAAAGATCCCTTGCTGGTAATCGAAAAGAATATCCCATGAAGTGGCGACAGTGGGTTTCCTCCCTCAATATCTGTGTGGTCCTTAACCATATGTCAGATGCCATATAACCGTAAATAAAATGTGTTGAGTACGTCATTAAATAAAACAGTTCATTCATTCAAAGTGAATGTGGTCATACAGAATAATATCCAAGACATCGTAACAATGGAAACAGAATCAATCAGATCCAGCAACCTTGGAATCATTGACAAATCAAATTCCATCAAAGGAGATTCTACAACAACAATGGAACTGACTTTGCTAAAGAGCTTTGCCGGATCAACCGAAATAACAAGCAGCATGAACTACAGCCAATTAGTGGCGTACCCTTCATTATGTCTACCTGACCAATGACTCTCAAAGAAGCCTCACTGGCAGTTCAACTGGGCTGGTGCCAGGGGTCATGTGTCGGTGATGTATTGTCCCGACTCTGGCAGAACAATTCTTTGTTAGCACAGCTAAACGATTTACTTTCACAAACAGTTTGGCTGGGACCTGTTTAATATGGTAGATTCTCTCTCTGATGGTTTGTACTGGCTTGTTACCAAACTTCAAAAATAAATGGACATGCAGCTTGTTAGTGCTGTCTGACAACATACCTGGGCACTGTTTCATGCCAGCAAGCATTGCAGTTGGCAGACTACAGTGATAGATCAACTGTGGGGTTTTTTCCTTTTAGGGTCATTGTAAAAAAGAAAATCTTGATTAAAAAATGTATCCACTAAGATTTTTTTGGCTGGCACCCATGCATGCAGGATGGTAGATGCTATAAACCAATCACTCCTCAGGTGAACACTACCACTGAGCGACATCCAATCCCAATATATATTTAAAAAAAATACTAGATGTAACCAATAGCAAAGTTGAGATGGGGTATAGTGACCTTACATGACTACCACTTAGATAGCCAGCTCTCATCAGATGAGGCTTTATACACAACTGCCATGCATATATCCACTTGTATGTTATGTGACAAAGATGGCAACTTCCACTGCCATTGTATTTATGGAACTGATCTTTGTGTGCAATATTTAGCATAATGTGTGTTTGGTATTCGACTGGATCAGAGCTCAAAAAGATCACTGCAATGTGTGGCATTGGGTAAGTACAGAGAAGGTGGCCGGCAGTACAAATCACAAGAGGAGACGTGGTCAGAACGATTGGAAACTTCTTATTATATTATAGATTCTCATACACATGAAAAGTTCATTTCAAAAACGTGATACACTCCAATTTCCAGATTTTGGAACCAGCAGTGAAGGTATACTGAGATTAGTACCAGTAGAACTGAATATGACAATAAATTTTACATTGAAACGCGATCTATGTAGGGAACATTTTATTCTGTATCTCATCAATATTTACTATGCAAGTTTCAGAAATCGATACACAATTCTAAATGTTAAACAGTAGCTGCTAATCAATAACAATATGGCTCTTAATCTTCAGAAAACAACTTGTATGTTAGTAAGTACAACATACAAAATAGCCATAACAATATGGCTCTTAATCTTCAGAAAACAACTTGTATGTTAGTAAGTACAACATACAAGGCCTCATACTGAACTATATAAAAATGGTATATTAGGTTATAATTACAGGTTTCAGATATTGGGGTAAGGAAAGATGTAATGTATTCTGGGGAGAAGCCATTTAGTGCTTTATATACCATTATGCCGATGTGGTATTTTATTCTGTCAGGGAAAGGTAAAATATTTAGTTCCCTGAACATGTCTTAAGATGGAGTTACTAATGGTTTTGTTTAAAATTGCTAGAGTCAAATTGCTAGAGTCACTCTAATATATGAAGAGGGTAATAAAGACAAAGCAGAGAATTACAGACCTATCTCGATTTTACCAACTATAACAAAAATATTTGAGAGGCATATCTCAAATCATCTATATAAATACTTGACTAAATATAACCTCCTACATGATGCTCAGTCTGGTTTCCGTGAAAAACACTCATGCCAAACTGCATTGGTACACCTAATTGATCAGTGGATCTTGTCTATCGATAGGATAAGATAAGATAAGATAAGATAAAAATTTATTGCATTTAAACATTCCACATGGGAACAGAGTGCACAAAATAACATTAGAAAGTTGCAATATCAACAAACAATTAATGACTATATTTTTACATACATATATACACATACATGTATGTCACTACTATAGTCTATTCATTATATTGGAAAACCAACTTGCAAATGATAACATGGTTGGGACCATTTTCCTAGATTTAAAGAAAGCCTTCAATCTTGTAGATCATTCTATACTTCTTTATAAACTGAAGCTTCTAAATTTTTCTGATCAAAGTCTCAAATGGTTTACTTCCTATCTACAAAATCATCAGCAGATTGTAAAAGTTGGGAACTTACAATCCTCATCACAGCAAGTACTGACCGGTGTCCCCCAAGGCTCAATTCTCGGTCCACTACTATTTATTATCTACATAAATGATATGCCCTTGTATGCCAAACACTGCTCTATTGACATGTATGCCAATAATGCAACCATGCACACATATGGTAGTAACCTAAAAGAACTAGAGTTAAATTTGCAGGTGGATTTATTGGGCATTCAAGTGGTGCACAAATAACAATATGGCTCTTAATCTTCAGAAAACAACTTGTATGTTAGTAAGTACAACATACAAAATAGCCAGGCAGCACTCAGTACAAATTACACTAAACAATGAAAAACTTAATGCAGTAAAATCGCAAAAGGTACTTGGCGTTTATATACTACTCAAAAGAATTTAAGGGTCAGACGATATTTTCGACATTATTTTGTGAATGTCAATTATATTAGCTAGACAATAATGTCACGCGTGGTACTGTTCCATTTTGACGAAAGTGGGTCTAAGCAACCCATAAATGAATTAAAATCCACTGTCATTGACACAGTCGACTAGTTCTAATGGCGAAAACATGCTTACATTTGCACGTAAATTAGGGCAAAAGCGAAAGGTCTGCTAAGTGCCCATAACTTGCTTTTTCACAAAGCGCTTCATTTGCACGCTTTGCATGTGTATTCCATGTTCCCATTGCTGAATTTCCGTATAATTGGAGCTTGCGTTCGTGTACGGTGCACACTCCAAATTCGACAATGGTACGACGTCAACTGACTATCGAAGATCAAGGAAGGGCTATTGGTTGACTTCAGGATGGCAATATGCAAAGAAATGTTGCTCTGAGACTTGGTGTCAGTCAGAGTGTCGTTGGCCGACTGTGGCAACGGTACCAAGCAACGAATTCTGTTCGAAATCGTCCACGTTCGGGAAGACCCCGAAGCACTACAAATAGAGAGGACCGCTACATCACCAATATGGCTCTACGTCAACGCACAACCACTGCACGCCGATTACGTGACAATCTGCGGACTGTGACTGGAACTCGAGTGTCTGATCAAACCATACGCAATCGTCTGAGAGCCAATAATCTATGCTGCCGTCGCCAGGCTGTTCGACCACCACTCCTACCACGTCACAGAACGGCCAGACGTCACTGGTGCACGCTTCATCTGCGGTGGCAACGTGTTCAGTGGGGTCGAGTGATGTTCACTGATGAGTCCAGGTTTAGTCTCCAGTTCAACGACGGTTGGGTTCGTGTCTACAGACGTCCTGGGGAGCGCTTCGCTGACGTTAACGTTAGACAACGTCACCGGTTCGGTGGTGGCAGCGTCATGGTGTGGGGCAGCATCTCTATCCACCACAGGACCCCCCTCTATGTGGTGGATGGCAATCTGAATGGAATCCGCTATCTGAATGAGATTATCCGGCCGTTGGTTCTCCCAGGCCTTCAGCAGATTGGCGGCGGGGCAGTTCTGCAGGATGACAATGCCAGACCCCACCGTGCCAGGGTGGTAACGGACTTTCTCAGACAACAAGGTATCGCCAGGATGGATTGGCCAGCATATTCGCCTGACTTGGCCCCAATAGAGCACGCCTGGGACGAATTAGGCAGGAGAGTTCGGGATAACCATGCCCCTCCGGCCAACCTTCATGATCTGGGTCAACTTCTTATGGCAGAGTGGCAGGCCATTCCCCAAGAGTTCTTCAGACGTCTGATCAACAGCATGAGGCAACGATGTGTCGAGTGTATTCGCGCCAGGGGTGGATTCACACACTATTAAACGAATGTTCTAATGTGTAAAATCCATGTTTGACAACCTTCAACTTTGACAGCATGTCATGTGACTTTCTTGTATACAGTGACGTTTATTTGTATTTTTTTGTAAATATGGAACAATAAATTAAATTTTTGGTGTAGTTTACATCATCAATCTAATACACTCTGAAACTTATTTGGTTATAAATTTTTGACCCTTAAATTCTTTTGAGTAGTATATATAGATGAGACACTGACCTGGACAGTACACATTAGAAAAGTGATTTCAAAATTGGCCTCGACTATCTCACTTCTCAGGAGACTTAATATAAACTTAAATCAAGCTGCCAAAACAGTTTTCTATAATGCATACATTGTTCCAATTCTTGACTTTTCTGCTACTGTTAGGGGACACTGCTAAGGAACAAGTGGTTCAAATTCTAAAAATGCAAAAACGTGCAATGAGAATAATTTTAAACAAACCATTAATAACTCCATCTAAAGACATGTTCAGGGAACTAAATATTTTACCTTTCCCTGACAGAATAAAATACCACATCGGCATAATGGTATATAAAGCACTAATGGCTTCTCCCCAAAATACATTACATCTCTCCTTACCCCAGTATCTGAAACCTGTAATTATAACCTAAGATCCTCTAACAAAAACAAACTTCAGCTACCAAGGCCTCATACTGAACTATATATATAAAAAATCCTTCAGTTACTCAGGTGTTCAGATATGGAATACAATACCCCTTGATATTAGACACCAGAAGTCAGTTGTGAACTTTAAATCCAGCCTGAAACAATATCTCATGGATGTTTATTTGGCTGATTAATTTTTATTCTATATATTAATTATGTTTTGAGACTTTAGTGTCAGTATTACACAACTAACAGATGTCTGTTAAATGTAAGATTTCTCTAGTCAATATGTATGTATGCATTATTATAATAGTATAGTACTTAGTATATATGTATTTTCTTTTCCAGTATTTCAATGTATTGTTGACGGCCAAGTGGAAGATTAGCTTGTGCTAAACCTGTCACCCTCATTAAATAAAGTTATTATTATTATTATTATTATTATTATAATCAATTTTCAATCATTTAACAACTGTTGCTAATCAAAGCTTTGAAAACAAAATACTCCCTGCTATGTGCACTGAACAGTATGTTAAAACTGTGCTTCACGCGATATATGCTTCGTTATATTGCAGCAAAACCACATTTGTCTCAAAATGATGTAAATGCACTGGTGTAGGAAGCAAAATGAAATTTGCAGCTGTAGCGATGGTTTTTATATATTTTTATGGATATATCATGTTTTGGAAATGAACTCTTAACACGATGCACCACAAAACTGAACAATTATATTCATTAATCTATACTAAGACAAGAAAGTTTAGCAATTTAGTATTACTGCATTGTACAGTGAAACCCCTCAAACCAGTCACCCTCGGGACCAAGTAAATTCTCTGGTTTAAGAGGTGTATGGTTTAGAGAATTCCATACTGATTTTTAAAAAAGGACTGCGAAAAATATCCGGTTTTGGGGGAATTCCAGTTTACAGAGGGTCCAGTTTTGAGAGGTTTGACTGTATTTTAAAAGTAAACTGCAGCTGCATTCAATGACGTGACAGTCACACATTTCATTTTCTATTTAAAATCTCCTGTTACTTATACTGACAAATAAATGAATCAATTAAATTCAGAGTCTGATTTCAGTTTCGAACTCACACATTTTCTTTTATTTAGGCATACTTATCAAATTGCTAATATGTTTTGGTATATGTGCCTTATTCTACATTTTGTATAAATTTACAATATTTGTATCCCTGCTATAGTAACTGTCAAATTTATGACAGGTCTCATTACTGTAGATCAAGTTCTGTAAAGAACAAAACTACTTTACTGGAACAGGAATCTTTAGAACTGTGTTATCACATGCAACACGCAAGACTATACGGAAATACCCCCAATTACAGACTATGAGGAAATGCCCCTATTACTGCATTCTAGTATAATGTTATTAACCCTTTTACGGCAATACACAACAAAATCAATAGAAGATGCAAATAACACACATATGAAGTAATCAGGAGAACTAAATTAAAGTTTGTTTTGACACAACTACAGCACATTGATTAATTAAACATTGGCTACTGAATGTCAAACATTTGGTAATTCTGAGAAAACCCGCTACATTTTCCCTAATACAGCTAGGGATTTTTTTATATGCACTTCCAACAGATAGGATAGCACATACCATGGCCTTTGACCAGGAGATCCGTTCCAACCAGTGGTCCACAACTGGTTCATCAAAGGCCGTGGTATGTGCTGTTCTGTCTGTGGGAAAGTGTATATAAAAGAACCTTGCTGCTTATTGGAAAGAGTAACCTATGTGGCAGCTGCGGGTTTCCTATAAAGTATTGTTAAACAAAAACTTTTTATTTAACTCTCCCTCCCTCGCTCCTCTCTCTCTCTGTGTGTCAGTAGATATGTCTCTCTCTCTGTCTTTCCCCCCTCTCTCTGTCTCCCCCCCCCAACTCTGTCTCTGTCTCTCTGTGTCAGTAGATATGTCTCTCTCTCTCTCTTTCCCCCTCTCTCTGTCTCCCCCCCCCCACTCTCTGTCTCTGTCTCTGTCTCTTTCTCTCTCTCTCTCTGTCAGTAGATATGTTTTGGTCACTGGATCAAATTTTGGCACAACACATTCCCACCAGTATTGCAAATGGTATATGAACAGCCTTGGCATGTGGTGTTCTGTTGTTGGAAAATGCATATAAAAGATCCTTTGTTACTGATGGAAAAATGTAGTGGGTTTCCTCTTAAGTCTATGTGTCAGTATTACGAAAGGTTTGATATTCAACAGCCAACAATTAATTAATCGATGTGTGTTGTCTTAAACAAAACAAACTTTAAACTCTGTCCATCTCCGTCTTTCTCCCTCCATTTCTCCTTCTATCTCTTCTCTCTCAAACACTTTTTCTTTCTCTCTCTTTCTGACCATATGCTAGACACCAAATAGCCATAATCTAAATGTGATAGAAGTATTGTTTTTAAACAAATTTTCCTTCCATTTCCTTTGAAACTAAAACATCTCAATTGATCACCATTGAACTTCCAGACAGTAAAACTTTTACTTGCAACAAGATAAAAAAAATATATATTAGCATTCTGGTTTCAATCAATTTTTATTCACTTGCCTAGACTGAGCGGAAAGACAAATGTCAAACCTGGAGTGGTATGCCAGTAATTGAATAACTGTTTGCCAAGACGTTCACTCAGATTTCCAGTCAGCCACGTACAGTTTCTGGTACCCGACCACTGGTGAGTAAACAGTCGACAAGTCTCAAGCTGGTGTGACAGACACTCTGCCAACGAAGTCACTCTTAACTACATGCAGACAAGTCTACCTGTGTGATGAGCAGCTATCTGGAGAAGTATTAAGAAATGGCTTCTCAATACAGATCAGAAAGAAAGAAATGTTTTATTTAACGACGCTCTCAACACATTTTATTTATGGTTATATGGCGTCAGACATATGGTTAAGGACCACACAGATTTTGAGAGGAAACCCACTGTCGCCACTACATGGGCTACTCTTTCCGATTAGCAGCAAGGGATCTTTTATTTGCCCTTCCCACAGACAGGATAGCACAAACCATGGCTTTTGTTGAACCAGTTATAGATCACTGGTCTGTGCAAGTGGTTTACACCTACCCATTGAGCCTTGCGGAGCCGATACAGATCAATTTGTACCATATTCAATTATTGGAAAGAAGGAATGTTTTATTTAATGACACACTATAAAAAAGCAGTATTAAGAAATAGCTTCTCGATACAGATCAGTTTGTACCACACTAAATTATTGGAAGGATATGTTTTATTTAATGAAACACTCACAATTATTATGATTATGATTACATGGAGTCAGACATATGGTTTAAGACCACCCAGATAATGAACAAGGAAACCTGCTCCTGCCACACAACAGGATGCTCGTTTCAATCACACAGGATAGTACATATCACAGCCTTTATTACAATATTAAATTATTGGAGATAAACAGTAAGGCTGCCACTAAAGACAGGTGACTGATTACGGTTATATACTTAAATATCATCCATTAAAGGCTTTTGTAGGAGATATTGCTGGCACTATAATTTGCGATATCTCCGCAGGAGATATCGCTTCTTATAATCTTGATTGGTCAAATTTTAATCACAAGACAATGTTTTGTTACGTCACTGTGTTTGTTTCAGTGCTAAACTTACCATTAGTGACGTCACGCCACTGCCGTTCTGCTAATTAACGAGTCTACTACTGACATTCAACCCACATTACTGACATTGTTTACAACTGTTGCAAATGAAAATAATGATAATGGATGATAAAAAGAATACCCCCTCGTGTCTTGTGATATCATAATTTATCAGCACTCGTTGATAAAAGTATAAAATTCTCGGCAAGCCTCGGATTTCATACTTTTATCAACTCGTGCTAATAAATTATGATATCACAAGATACTTGGGAAGTATCCTCTATTTATGGAATATGACAGAATGGAAAAGTGGCCAAATATGGCAGTTTGTTAAGTAATATAATTTAAATCTACTGTAGTTAGAGAAATATAAGGTGGCCACTTACAGCAGGTTGTTGTTTAATGCAGGTCATTTTACACTATGACAGATTATTAAGATCAGAAAGAATATGCATATGGATTCACAATACAGATAGAGATTAATTTACAGTATATGAATTTACAGTATATCAAATGATAAGGTGCTCATCACAGATAGATGCCTGATTGAAACAGGTTACCGCTTATTACAGTTAAAACTGTATACTAGATAATCTGGAGAACAATCAGGTGACCATTTAAAACAGGGGCAACACGTAGTTCAGTGGTACAGCGCTCGCCTTATGAGTGAGCGATCTGGGATCGATTCCCGTCAGTGGGCCCATTGGGTTATTTCTCGTTCCAGCCAGTGCTTCACAACTGGTGTAACAAAGGCCATGGTATGTACTATCCTGTCTATGGACTGGTGCATATAAAAGATCCCTTGCTGCTAATCGAAAAGAGTAGCCCATGAAGTGGCGACAGCAGGTTTCATGTCTCAATATCTGTGTGGTCTTTAACCATATGTCTGACCCCATATAATCGTTAATAAAATGTGTCGAGTGCGTCGTTAAATAAAACATTCCCTTCCTTCCATTTAAAACAGGTCACTGCTTAACACAGGCTGTGTGTGCCGTAATTAGATGATTCTTGGAGAACAGTAAAATGGCCACCTAAGACAGTTGCCTGCTTAATACAGATTTTGCGGCATTCTTGTAGACAAGATCAATGGACATCACATTGCACTTTGTGCGATTCCAACAACCATGTGACTGTGTATTTTTAGAATAGTTGAAAAGACAATCTCATCAAAGAACATGTTAAATATAATGGTAATAGTTTTACTCTGTATTATTATGCGGGTTGCTATTGCCGAGGCAAACAAATTTTATTCATACAAATATTGATCAATGGAGAATTGATTTGTGCCAAGCGAGCATGACCAATTATGCCATTGTGTCAATGATTGTGCGTAAAATGGAAGCTTTTTATACATGTACAATAAAATGAAGCCTTAGGTGGAGGAGAGAATTTCTAATGTTTTGACCTTTTTCTTATTTATCTAGGTGTAGGTCACAGGAGGCATGCTTGCCTGGGGTGAAATATGTCCCAATATCATTCCCTTTTGGTGGATCCATTTGGTTATTCTGTCCATGACAGTGGGTTAGTTGTTAATTGTTGGTGGTTAGTGAGAGAAAAGAAGGTGTAGTGGCCTTACACCTACCCTGCGAACCCTGTACCTACCAGCCTTATGTCTGATGGCTTAACCCCGACGCCACTGAGGCCGGTGTACATTGATTTATTAATCATCGGCTATTGGATATCAAACATTTGGTCACTGTGTATGGTATGGGTACTCTATTAAAGTGTGTATTCGAATATGTTGGTGAACCCATTCCTGTTCTCTCTCAAATACAACACTACACTACACTAGCCTGGTGGTGTGACAAAAAAATGCATTCTCAGCCATTCACGAATGCAGTTTTAAATACAAGGAAAATGTTCATGGATGCTCAACACAAAGTACATGCACATGAAATACAAACTATTGTAGATGTATAACCCAGTCAGGGACACTTGTCTAACACAGCTGATAGTGACACTTAGTGTGACAACAAGTTTCTTCCTTAACAACCTAAACCAAGTGTGACAATTAACCTGCATTTGTCATCTAACACTGAATATATTTGGTGTCAAAAATGTCCATGGAATGGGTACTGTATTAAACTGTACATGGATGCTGAATACAAACGTCATGTACATAACTTATAGTAGACCTATACCCCAGTGAGGGCTGCCTGGATAGGACAGCTTGTCTTGCCAGTTAGTGTGACAACAAATTTCTTCCATAACAGTTTCTTCCTTAACAGCCTAATCCAGGTGTGGCAATTAGCCAGTATTTGTTGTCTATAAAGCTGAGATATACTAGTGTCGAAAATGTCTATACATGTATGGTACTAGTACTGTATTAAAATGTTCATGGATGCTCAATACAAACTACATGCACATTGTACATGACATAAAACTATTGTAGACATATAATATTAAGTTTTATAACCCAGTCAGGGCAGCCAGCATGGTATGAATACTGTATTAAACGGTCCATGGATGCTCAGTACAACCTACATGTACATTGTACATGGTATACAGACTACTACTATTATTGTTGACATACAACCCAGTGAGGGCCGCCTACCTAGACAGGTCAGCCAGTATGGTACGAGTACTGTATTAAACAGTCCATGGATGCTCAGTACAAACTACATGCATATTGTATATGGTATACAGACTACTATTATTGTTGACATACAACCCAGTGAGGGCCACCTGCCTAGACAGGTCAGCCAGTATGGTACGAGTACTGTATTAAACAGTCCATGGATGCTTAGTACAAACTACATGCATATTGTACATGGTATACAGACTACTACTATTATTGTTGACATACAACCCAGTGAGGGCCACCTGCCTAGACAGGTCAGCCAGTATGGTACGAGTACTGTATTAAACAGTCCATGGATGCTTAGTACAAACTACATGCATATTGTATATGGTATACAGACTACTATTATTGTTGACATACAACCCAGTGAGGGCCACCTGCCTAGACAGGTCAGCCAGTATGGTATGAGTACTGTATTAAACAGTCCATGGATGCTTAGTACAAACTACATGCATATTGTACATGGTATACAGACTACTACTATTGTTGACATACAACCCAGTGAGGGCCGCCTACCTAGACAGGTGATATTGCCAGTCAGAGTGAAAGAGGAAACCAGCTGTCACAATAAGCTACTTTTTTTAGTATCACACAATGGCCATTGAATAACATCCTGCAGTGTCATTAAACAGACATTCCTTTTCTGTCCGTTTAAATTGAATAGCAGTCATGGGTACTTTATATGCATTATACCCAACAGGATACCGGTACATGTAGTACATAACCTTTAATATAACAGTCATGGAACCCTTGATGGTAATACTAAACCAAATAACTTCCGGCTGGGTCAAAGTTTGAGGTGCACCCAACTTTTGATAGAGAAGTTAACACCACAAGTCCTGTGATTGGTTATAGATGTGAATGTGTTGGTTGTAAAAGAAAATAGTTTCATCTGGGCACAAAAAGTATGCAATTTTATTTCATCTAGTACCACTGTTTCAAGTAGCCTTGTGCTTGAAACATGTAAGGGGTACCTGTAAAAAAAAAAGGTACTCAAATTTTGTTGTGCAGAAATAGGGTAGTTATAGACACTACCCATTATCTCAGGAATGAACAGATTCACCCCCAATTTTTTCTGATTCACTTTAAGGGTGAGGGGTGGTAGTGTTTATATCCGTGGCATTTATGTCGATTGATATGCTGCAAGTAGGAGTTTTAGCCACACGTTACTATTGTCATCTACGGGATTTGATTTGGTAGTATACACCTTGATGATACAAGAGAAAAACAATATACTGAAAGTCTGAAAGGTGATCAATCCTGTAAACTATGATTCCTCAGGCAGAGAAATGCACAAGCATACAAGACAGGGATCAGGGGAGAGGGTAAGCATACAAGACAGGGATCAGTGGGGGTAAGCATACGAGACAGGGATCAGTGGGGGTAAGCATACGAGACAGGGATCAGTGGGGGTAAGCATACGAGACAGGGATCAGTGGGGGTAAGCAGACAAGACAGGGATCAGTGGGGGTAAGCATACAAGACAGGGATCAGTGGGGGTAAGCATACAAGACGGAGAGGGGGCAAGTATACGAGGGGCAAGTATATGAGACAGGGATCTAGGGAGGGAGTAAGCATACAAGACAGGGATCAGGGGAGGAGGTAAGCATACAAGACAGGGATCAGGGGAGGAGGTAAGCATACAAGACAGGGATCAGGGGAGGGGGTAAGCATACAAGACAGGGACCAGTGGGGGTAAGCATACAAGACAGGGATCAGTGGGGGTAAGCATACGAGACAGGGATCAGTGGGGGTAAGCATACAATACGGGGATCAGGAGAGGGGTAAGCATACAAGACAGTGATCAGTGGGGGTAAGCATACAAGACAGGGATCAGTGGGGGTAAGCATATGAGACAGGCATCAGTGGGGGTAAGCATACAAGATGGGGATCAGGGGAGGGGGCAAGTATACGAGACAGGGATCTGGGGAGGGAGTAAGCATACAAGACAGGGATCAAGGGAGGAGGTAAGCACACATGACGGATCAGAGCAGGAGGTAAGCATACAAGACAGGGATCAGGGAAGGGGGTAAGCATACAAGACAGAGATCAGGGGAGGGGGTAAGTATACAAGACAGGGATCAGGGAAAGGGGTAAGCACACAAGGCAGGGGTCAGGGGAGGGGGTAAGCACGCAGGACAGGGATCAGGGAAGTGGGTAAGCATACAAGACGGGGAGGGAGTAAGCATACGAGACGGGGATTAGGGTAGGAGGTAAGCATACAAGATGGGGATCAGGGGAGGAGGTAAGCATACGAGATGGGTATCAGGGGAGGAGGTAAGCATATGAGACAGGAATCGGGGAGGGGGTAAGCATACGAGACGGGGATCAGGGGAGGGAGTAAGCATACAAGACATGGATCAGGGGAGACGGTAAGCATACAAGACAGGGATCATGGGAGGGGGTAAGCACATCAGACAGGGATCAGGGGAGGGGATAAGCATACAAGACAGGGATCGGGGAGAGGGCAACTGCCTCCCCTCCCACTGCTGGAGCAAATATTTGCATTCAGAGAATTTAAAAATAAATATTGGGGTAAAATGAGCTGGTCTAAAATGTTTTCACCATGTATTTCCAAATTTACAATATTAGTTGTAATTGATGTAAAAATGTGTAGTGATTTGCTTTAAACACCATATAACTGACAGGTAGTAATTAAAAAATGAATAACATTGTTAGTCAGATTCAGGTATTTTTGTTTAATTCGGGCAAAAATAAGGTTGCATCTCCACCCCTTACACAACTGGACGCTTTGGAGCAAAGTTCTCTACCAATGACCATGATCCCAAAACAACATTTTTAAATTACAGAAAAGTTCCTGGCCATTGGTAAAAAACCACATTGAAGATTATGTTGTTGGTAGAGTACTGGTGTTATAAATATAAGGTATTAGTTATTCTTTATGAAGTCTTCGCCCATTGGGCTATTTCTCGCTCCAGCCAGTGCACCATGACTGGTATATCAAAACCGAGGTATGTACTATCCTGTCTATGGGATGGTGCATATAAAAGACCCCTTGCTGCTAATCGAAAAGAGTAGACCATGAAGTGGCGACAGCGGGTTTCTTCCCTTAATATCTGTGTGTACCATAACCATATGTCTGACATCATATAGCCATAAATAAAATGTGTTGAGTGCGTCATTAAATAAAACATTTCCTTCCTTATGAAGTGTTTGTAACTTAGAAATGAACACCCTGTAATACACTAAATGACGACAGCATACACTGTATGTGCATATTCCTTAAGTGATATTTAACTTGTCCACATGTGTATTAAGTACTGGATGTCCAAACAGATGAAATGATTTAAGTAATTAATAAATAAGAAATTGCAAAACCACTCACAAATGTTCTGTATAATCAAGGATACCATCCAAACTAGAAATTCTCTGATAGGAAACCCCTTGTGCAAACTTATTATTATTGACAAAATTGCTTTTAAGAAGAACAAATTATTACATCATTATTATTCAGTAGTCTCATCAAAAAATACTTTCTTCACAATAAGGCAGTTAAATAGAAAATATATATATATATATTTTTTATTTTTTTTACCGAAAAGTTCCTGGTCTTTGGTGAAAGAACATTGTAAAGTACATTATGAGCCATGGTATTATAAGAAACACCACAGGCCAAAACTATAATCCACAACTTCATTACAATGTATGAGTTAAATCGGAACAGACATGACAGTGTAATCCAAACCTTACTTTACATGCTCCAGTGGCCTGTTTGTGTGTGTCACAAGAATACTTACACATTTTCATATGATAAAGAAAAGATAATCCTCTCAAATCCACTTCTTGGCAGTGCCGGGCCCAGAGTCCTGTGACACCCGTGACACAAGTGTCAAACACGACTTGGCAAACAGTCCAGTTTTAAAAATACCGTATAGCTCATGGTATCATCCACAGAAATGTCCGCAACACAAACGTTAAAACTTTCACCACAGATTTGGTATATCACTTTGAAACTTGCAGCAAACAACTATTTTTATAAATTTGTAAAAATATTTTAAAATATTATTAGTTTTGGTTTTCCAAACTTATTCACAATTACAATGCACAGATCTCTGGTTGCCCAGTTTCAGCTTTTCACCTAATAATTTTGGGCTTGAATAATCCATAATAATTGTTTTCCCGCTGAATAAAATGTATCCATTTACTTTGCTTATATGCAGACACTTCCAGTGTAAAATTCTAATTGCCTTTTGCTTATGTTGAAAGTTTCAGTACAGAACTATTTTTCTTATGTTTTATCCACATTATCCACACCTGTAACATACACTGGTTGACTGTTTTGAGCTTTTGACCAGATAATTTTGGACAGCTGCTGGAGGCAAAGCTGTATAATCTGTAACATTGTTCCTGGTGAATAATACTTGTCCATTTGTTCTGTTTGTGCAGTCACTTTCAGTGCTGATCTAGGTTTTTGTTTCTTGCTTATGCAGAAAGTTTCTGTATAGAATTGTTATTTAGCTTTCCCAAAGTTATTCACAAACACAACATAGACTTATTATTTAGCTTTCTCAGAATTATTCACAAACACAACATAAGACTTATTAAACTCTTCCAGAATTATTCACAAACACAACATAGACTTATTATTTAGCTTTTTCAGAACTATTCACAAACACAACATAGACTTATTATTTAACTCTTCCAGAATTATTCACAAATACAATCTGTACTCTGGTTAACTTTTTCAATGAGCTTATGACCAGATAGTCTAGGTCGGCTGGTTAATGCAAAGTCTGGACTTGAATAATCCATGACAATTGTTTTCCTGCCGGATAATGCTTGTCCATTTGTTTGTAAATCTGATAATGTGGGGACTCGCTATTAAGTCTCGTACAGAACTACGGGTACCATTGCCAAGCATGCAATGAGATCACCTTTGAAGATCCTTGAAACGATGTCAACAAAGTTATCTCACACTTGAATCATGTGTTAGTCGACACTCAAGACACATTGTAATTGTCTGTTGAAGACTGCAGACTGTCTATGGGTTGTCAAAGAGTTTCAAACGTGACAACAGTTGCATATGATTTAAAATGCACCAGATCTTGATAAACAGCTTGTAAAACTTACATACAGCCATGAACACAATCTCTGTAAATTATTCTTGAAGTCATACTAAATCTGATAACGAGTTGAAAAACTTACTTGTACGATCAATGCATGAAAACAATCTGTCTTATTATTCCTGAAGTCATATTACATACCAACAAGTTCTTTGGAGTCTTAAGTTGTTATGTTAACCTAGCCATTTTCTAAAATCAATTGTAAGTGAAGTCGAGAAAAAAATTTCTAATTCCATTCCACTGTTATATCTAGAGGTTTTGGAAATAATAATTTATTCATTCTGAAATATGCAAATTATAAATGTTTTTGCCAGAGGGTAAAACAGATATGGTGCCATACCCAAATATTATTGCTGAATTATTTTTTTAAGTTAAAGTTTTGACAAAATTAATTACTCTCATCATTACTGTATGATTTGTTTTAACCCTAACCCTAAACTTAACCCATTTTCTTTCCGGGACAGGCCTTCCCATACCCTCTATTGACTGTGATTGCATTCAATTCCATAGCACCATACCCAAAAATGTCCTTCTGGCAGAAACACTGATGTCAATATATGTAATTGGACTGAAGTGATTAAAAAGTGCTGACTGAACTTGTGGGTGTTATAACATGTGTGGAACTAGGGTAATTCAAAGATGCTTCCTGCTATGTCTGAAATGAGCAGCTTAACACCCAAATTTTCCTGATTTACTTTAGGCATGAGGGATGGCAATACATGTATTTATATCCATGGTGTGTATGTTGAATGAAACACTATGTGTAGTAGTTTAGCCACATATGTTATTACTGTTATCTATGTGATCTGATTTGGTGGTATTTACTCTACAACAACTACTACATCAATATATGATGTATATAAAAAAATAACTATACAACAACCTGGGCCTGTGTTTACAAAACGTATGTTCAAACTCAAGACTGAAAGCAAAGTCATCAGACTTTTACCATGCCTGCAATCTGTATGAACAAGAATTTAATAAAATCATGTCTAGACTTTCAAGTTCTAATAATTAACACGGAGCCTGTTTCCAGTGTTTTCCTCTGGACAGACAACACAATGTGCCTGCAGTAATATGGGTCCTAATTCACTTAAACACTCACAACTTTGCCATCGTTCAGTGCAATACAAAAAAGACTTGTAAAGATAATGCAATGTTGCCAAAAAGAATCAAAGAGAGTTTTGTGAATAGTCTAAAATGTAAACTAGTTGTATAGCTACATGTATGATTAATCTTTTACAGTTTCCTGATTGACTTTTATGTTGGAATATGTCTTTATAACCCCATCAAGTATTGATAAAACTTCATTCAAAGGTAGCTGTTTCACAATTAGACTTTCTAAATCACAGATACATGTACATACAAAACCATACACCTCAAAAGCAATATAAACGAAAAGTGTCCCACATTGCAGACAAAATTGCAATCAAAAGTCAACAATTCTTTGTGGTGACAAGTTATTGTCATTAAAAGTTCATTAACACCACCGAACATGCATGGGACCTCTTTCATGTTGTTTACAATAATAGCATAACTGGACGCTTCAAGGAATGTATTAAAAGAAGACCAACATGCATTTGTCGGACAACAATAGAATCCCAGAGTGATCGACAGGCATCAAGAAATTAAAGAAACAGCTTTTACCCGTTCACCTGCCAAACGAAAACTACATCATTTTCCTTTAACCTGCTTGTACGTGTACGTGTGTACGTGTACATTTAGTGTTTCTTTCTCTCTCTGTTTAACAAGTTCAGCAAGCACGAAAAGGTGAGACAATTTCAATGACACCAACGTTAAGATAACACCTACCACCCGATGAGCCCTTTTTTCCCAAACTTTTTACTTTGAATCAGTCTACACAGTAATCTGTGAAGTCATGCACATCATCACCAGTAAGGGCTAAGATATAGGAACGGGGGGTAAATGCTTCACTTACGAACTACCAAAGGCTCGGGATACAACAACACTGTGACTCACCATGTAATTCGTCGAAAAAAAATTGCATGGATTATCAGGATTTAGCAGGGAACAAGATGTTTTCAAATTGTTTCGGCCAAGTTCAGAACACATTAAATAATGTATAAAGCACAAGATAATAGAATAATACAGTGCTGCTCACTCGGGTGTAAAAGCATTTTAAAGACTCTTTTCTTGTTTTCTTTATTATATATACTGCTTTCCAAATTACAGGTTCTAGCATACAGCAAACAAAATATTATGTTCTGCTTTATGGGTGGGTTTTTTTCTGGATACCTTTAAGGTGAAACAATATACAGCACATACAATTTTAGAATTTTTTTCATGATGTTTCATTGTGACAAAAAAAACCCACCATGAAAAGGAGCCAATTATGAGCTTAAAGGGACTTTCCCTGAATTTGTACCAAACAGATAGTGAATTAAACTACTCGTATGTAATAAATAGGCCTACATCCGTGTAATAAAACCCATTAGGCGAGAAAATATAAAGCATTATATCCATAAATACATTCAGGATTTTGACCCAGTTTATTACAAATTCTGTTTAGTTAACCTAGAAAAAAAAAAAAAAGTTAGTACAAACGTATTGTAAGCAAAAATCCATTACCAGAGACATTAGGATGATGAGAAATTAATTGAATATACAGGTATTCAGTCAGAATTTGTAAATACAATGTAATGTATAGTGAAACCCCTTTAAACCGGACACCCTCGGGCCCAAGTAAACTGTCCAGTTTTAAGCATATGTCCGGTTTAGAGAGGTTATTTTCTGTACTGATTTTTAAAAAAGGAGTGAAAAATGTTCAGTTTTGGGGGAATGCTGGTTTACAAAGGGTCAAGTTTTGAGAGGTTTCACTGCAGTAATTTTAAGTAAAACAAATTACTGATTATGAGGCAAGCAGTTTTTTGTCGCATGCAGAAATTGAATTGCACAAGAAAACATGAGGGAAAGAAATTGCTTGCATCAAACCATAATGACTGATTATTAGCCAAAAACATTTTTAAATGGAACCCACAAATTCAAAATAGTCTGTATAATATTTTTGTCATGTATCTTACATGAATAAAACCTATGAAACCCATTTTGACCACAATAAATAACAGCCATTAAAATAGTCCACAAATTACACCCACACATGAGGTCTTTCGCATTAAAGAATCCTTCCAGTAACCATGTAAAAATATCTGACCAACTGCCGTTTTACTGCAGCCACAACACACAGAGTATCACTGCTGGGCAAATGAACTGTGAAAAATCACTTGATACACATTGACAACAAAACCCTACATACATGTATGTGTACCGTTAGCAAAAATGCCCATGAAAAAATGTCCATGTGGTGGTTAATTTAAGCAGAGCTCTGAACGATCTGGCTGGACGCCAGTTTTGTTTTTAGGAAAATATTTAATGCCTTAATCTGTGTTTCTTGTACACATTGAGGTGAGAAAGTGATCAGCGGTGTTTGGTAATCAAAGAAAATTCAATGGTCCATGACAAATAGCAATAAATCACGAAAACGCGACACTTTCACTGTGCTTGGTGAACCTTACGGCAAACAAAACGGCCAAGGGTTTTTTCCAGTTTGCTCTATTGAGTTTCATTGCTAAATGGCCGGTGATGTGGAGGATTATTTTCAGAATGTAATATTGACCAGTAAACAGTTAGAATCCAGGCTACACATTTTCAAAGCTATCTTAGCACTACGATATCACAAAACCGTCATATGCTATGGCATATGTCACAGTGACATCATAGCCTACGACTGATTTATGATACTGTAGTGCTAAGATAGTTTAAAAATCTGTAGCCTGGTATACTAAATTAACAGACCATTAAAACAGGATTAAACTGACTGCAAGGTCTAGGATCAATTCCCGTCGGTGGACCCATTGGGCTATTTCTCATTCTAGACAGTGCTCTACAACTGGTGTAACAAAGGCCATGGTATGTATTATCCTATCTGTGGGATGGTGCATATAAAAGATTCCTTGCTGCTAACCGAAAAGAGTAGCCCATTAAGTGGTGACAGCAGGTTTCCTCTTTCAATACCTGTGTGGTCCTAAACCATATGTCTGATGCAATATAACCATAAATGAAATGTGTTGAGTGTGTTGTTAAATAAAATAAAACATTTCTAGAATTTTTATAAAATCTACTAGCCATGTGATTAAAACTTTTTACAAGCCGCAATTAAAAATTCACTAGCACTACTAGTGGGGCTACCATAATCTAGATAAATTATGAATTCTAAGAAAGTAGAGACAGGACGTAGTTTAGCTAAGGTATGATCAGATATAGTACCAACTGCCCTCAATGGACTTGGGGGTTTTCAAGTTAATCCCAACCAATGCCCAATGCCTATGGAAAAGTACTGCAGCCCCTACCCCTACACATTTAGATGGGTTAGACCCATTGGGTTGCAGTTTGTCTATTCATATGTTAGAGCACTCAGTTATTTTTCAAGTATATCTGCTAATGGTATGTTTTCAATATTGCTGCTGTTCTCACACTACTATAACTGTTGAACTTATTGATACAGTGTGAAAATTCATTATGCTTTTTATATCCAAAATTGAAAAGCCATTACGGTTACTTAGGCTTTTTAGCAAAGGGTATACATGAATACATTTGTATCTGCACTAACAATTTTCTTATGTTATTCAATTAGGCATGAAGTAGATTTAAAAGACTGTATGGATGAATAGAAAAACAATATTAATGTCACGAACTCAACCAGTTGTGACGCGAATCACTGAAATGCATCCAACTGCAACTCACTTCAAAGTATGATATAATAAATGAGAAAGTATTATTGCTATATGAATATTTTCTTTCTCAACTGACAAAAAAATACCAAACAGGGCTAACAAGACTTGCTTTGCTTCAACTAGGACCATACAAAGGGGCAGGTAGGTGGAAGGAAGGAATGTTTTATTTAACGACGTACTCAACACATTTTAGTTACAGTTATATGACATCAGACATATGGTTAAGGACCTCACAGATAATGAAATAGGAAACCCACTGTCACCATTCGCAAATAGCAAGAAATAGTCCTATGGGCATACATACAGGGATTTGATCCTATACTGATAATGAGAGAGGAAACCCACTGTCACCATGCAACATATGGGCTACTCTTTCTGATTAACAGCAAGAAATAGTCCTATGGGCACACATACAGTGATTTGATGCTATACTGATAATCAGAGAGGCAACACACTATCACCATGCAATGGGCTACAGTACTCTTTCCAATTAGCAGCATGAAATAGCCCAATGGGCACACAGATGGGGATATGATCCTAAACTGATAATGTGAGAGGAAACCTGCTGTCACCATGCAATGGGCTACAGTACTCTTTCCAATTAGCAGCATGAAATAGCCCAATGGGCACACATATGGGGATATGATCCTAAACTGATAATGTGAGAGGAAACCTGCTGTCACCATGCAATGGGTTCTTCTTTTCAGTTAGCAACAAGAAATAGCCCAATGGGCACACAGATGGGGATATAGCCTGCTGTCACCATGCAATGGCCTCTTCTTTTCAGTTAGCAACAAGAAATAGCCCAATGGGCACACAGATGGGGATATGATCCTAAACTGATAATGTGAGAGGAACCTGCTGTCACCATGCAATGGGCTCTTCTTTTCAGTTAGCAACAAGAAATAGCCCAATGGGCATATACAGACGGGGATATGATCCTAAACTGATAATGTGAGAGGAACCTGCTGTCACCATGCAATGGGCTCTTCTTTTCAGTTAGCAACAAGAAATAGCCCAGTGGGCACACAGATGGGGATATGATCCTAAACTGATAATGTGAGAGGAAACCTGCTGTCACCATGCAATGGGCTCTTCTTTTCAGTTAGCAACAAGAAATAGCCCAATGGGCATATACAGACAGGGATTGATCCCACACAGACCATACATCAGGCGAGTGCTTTACCACTGGACTACGTCCCATCCCTTGAAACTTTTGGAAGTCCAACAAACAAAAACTGTGCCACTTATACGTGCAGCTGATACCACAATTTTCTTTTCCAAGTTATGACAGATACAGTAATGTGACACTGACTTTGGTAATATTAAAGCCAGTTGAAGTACTGTAAAAATATATGTATTCTCTAACAATAGTGCATTGTGTAGTGTGATAGATTAAAATGGAACTGACACCCAGCTGATTTATATTCTCTTGTAAGTAGGTGTGATTTTTTGGTGATGACAACAATGAGCCGATACCAAGTGACAAAAGGCAGCAATTTTCTTCATTTGTGATCAATATATCAATATCCCATACACAAAAGAGCTCACTGAAAAAGACTACCATTGTGCTGGGCTACATTCAGAGCATGTAAATGAACTGCAGGTATGTGTACGGCACACTGCTAGTCACGAACATAAAGAAGAATGAGAAAAAGGAAAACAGATTTTTTTTTTAATTAATAGAATTTTTCTTTTTTAAAGATTTTTTTTTAATGACACCACTAGAGCACATTGATTTTCAATCATTAACTATTGAATTTCAAATATTTGGTAATACTGACTTAAAAAGTCTTAGAGAAAACCCACTACACTTTTTTTTAATAGCAAGGGATCTTTTATGTGCACCATTCCACAGGCAGAACAGCACATACCACAGCCATGATATACCAGTCATGGTGCAGTGGTTGGAAAGTGAAAAACCCTTTGGGAATGGGTCGACTGTGGTAAACAAAAATTAAAATAAGAAAGTGTCTGGAAATAATGTTCATTACTAACAGGGAGAGATATGTTTGTTAATGACACCTCAATACATTGCTTCAAAGAAAAAGATAAAAAAATCTTAATTTTGGGCCCATTCTGCTATTTCTCATTCCAGCCAGTATACCACAACTGATATCCCAAAGGCTGTGGTATGTATTATCTTATGTGGTATATGGGATCGTGCATATAAAAGATCCTTTGCCATTATTATAAAAATGTAGCAGGTTTTCGAAGACGGTCAGAAATACCAAATGTTTGACATCCAATAGCCGATGATTAATAAATCAATGTGCTCTAGTGGTGTCATTAAATGAAAGAAACTTTAATTTTTAAATGTACACATGTACATGCATAAAATGCAGCAAACAACAGTCCTAGCACTAAACAGAAAATGCCCAACAAACATAGATTTGTTACAGTTATATTAGAACCATTTGCCTAGCATCAATAACACATGTGACAATCGATGACTGTAACAATGAAACACAAACAAACATTATCTCTTGAATAAATACTCATTACACAAAGAGTACACAAATAACTTGCCAGTTTTCTCTTTAATACGATGAATAAATAAAATCTTGTGTTAGATGTTGGATTAAACAAGTTAAACACACCTACTAATACAATTCCTGTAATATACTGATGTCAAAAAGAAACTTCACAAGGCTTGAAGTATTATTACAGAAAACCAACAAACATTATAGTGAGATATGAAAGTATCATGATGTTCAACATCAAAACATCACAATGCACTTCGTGATATATGCAAATTTATTTATTTTTATTAGCAACAATATTTATCAGATTATTTAAATTGTATGTATGTAAAGTTTCTTTTGGACATTAGTATATTTACTATGAATATAAACATTTTATTGTGATGTAAAATCCATTGGCAGTAATCTCATGTTGTCTTAATGGCTTACTTCCTGTCATGTGCATACTTTTATATCTAGGATACTTCCTACCTACACACGTGCATGTACAAATAGGTTATTAAAAATAATCAGGTTTTCTTTAGCACTGATTTGCTACACATTCCAGTTTTCATTCAGTGACCACCATTCACACAAACTATGTTCCTCAAGGGTTTTAACACCTGTTTGTAGACTGACAATCAGTGCCATTCTCCACCATTCCCCAAAGGCTATGTCATTTTTTATATCTAATGTTGAAGTAAAACAAAATCCAACCTCAATGTAAATAATTCCCATTTTTTATTACTATATAAAGTCATATAACCCATTCCTTCCCCTATATTTTGTAATGCATAACAGATATATTAATTTGATATGTAAGGCATTACTCTTTTAAATTCTAACTTAGCTTAAAAATATGTTTTTGAAATGAAACTGAAAATACAATTTTTTTGGTATAATGAAACTAAAATTCCAAAAGTCAAAGCCATGGGTGTAAAGTTAGATTTTAGAAATAAGACCCTGTTATCCTACAAAATATGAAAGTCATCTGTGAAAAGAATCAACATTAAAAAGCCACTCAATGACTGGAAAACCTTGAAACAACGTTCCAAATGACCTTGGCCGTAACAGTAATGGTATGGATGGTATGCTGCTGAAAGACTCATCTGGTGAAGAAATATGACAGCCACTTATTAAAATGCTTGTGTTAAAAGCAATTCAAAACTTGAAGTAAGTTCCAAATGACCTTAACCTCATGGGACAAAGGTATGTGTTTGCAGATAAGGTTCACCTGGTAAACAAACACTCATTAAAGGATTCAGGAGCTAAAGGCAATTAGAGAAATGGTGCCAAATGTTCCAACTGACCTTGCCCTGACATCATATGGTACTATCATGCTGGTGAACACTCATACCAATTATTACATCCTTCCATTAAAGGATTTAAGAGTTAAAAACAATTAGAAAAACTTTAACCAAATAAACTGTACATTAACTTTTAAATGTCCTTGGCCATTACATGGGGTCATATAGTATTATGGACTGGGAATTTTTACTATGACATGGTTACATGCAGTTCCTCACCCACTAATTAAGGTAAAACAAATTGAAAATTATATATTAAGCTGCACATACATTGTACATGAAATTATTGATATTTCTCAATGCTGGCTAATGAAAAGCTTGAGATTTTATCTGTACTTCAAGTAAATGACAGGCGAGTTCTGACACATGTTGGTCTTTCATTGGGTCACTGATGATAACACTTCCAGATTATGGTCACTACACTAACAACCATAAAACTGCTAATCCTACCTATTAGACAGTGTAAACTATTTTGGGTTATTATACCTTTCTTATCATTAACCTATCATTGATGTATACATTACTTACCAGTATACATTTTTTCTTTAAAATTTAATTATCACTTTTGGCAAGCAAACCTATTTTATATCACAACATAACATAATGTGGCTTCCACAATCTTAGCTCTGTGCATGTGAAATATTGTAATTGTTAACTAAAATGATGTCATTTCTGAAACTAATGTTATTTCATTGTCTACGTTTGAAACAGTTTGATAAAGGTTTTGTTATTTATAAAAAAAATAATGTTATGGATAATATGAATAATAAACAAATGATTACACTTGCATGTAAATTGTACTGATTTTCTGAAACTCATGGGCAATTAATACAAGAATCCTGCCACTCATTTCGTAAAATCAAGTTCATATAATAATATATATATAATATATATATATATCTCTCTCTCTATCTCCATCTATAAAATGCCTGTGCAGGGCAACTGCCCTAATAAACATTACAGTTACAAAAACTCAAAGGAAGTAGGGCCAATTTTGATGAAGTGATCGACTTACAGGAAACAATCTATTTGTCTTTTTTAACGTTGGCTAAAGACTTCCTAGTCCTGAGATGTCGGTAGCGGACGCCACTGACAATGGATGTGCAGCCACAAACATTTCACCACATACGATGTCAGAAGGTCAGTCTACTGACAACACATACCTCAGCCTTAGTGCCCCATCAGTCACGGTGGCACGCTACAACAAACAAATCCTGCATGGCTTTGCATGGTTTGATGGAGTCTGGGGGATGACATAAAAATACACTCAATATATATATATATATATATATATATATATATATATATATATATATAGATACATACATACATACATACATTATATATATATATATATATATATATATATATATTTATATGTACATACACAGTGAAATTCCTCTAAACCAGACATCTTCGGGACCAAATAAAACGTCCGGTTTTTAAGATATATCCAGTTCTTCACAGATATTTAATAAGGGGCCATGAAAAACATCCAGTTTTGAGAGAATTCCGGTTTACAGAGGGTCCGGTTTTTAGAGGTTTCACTGTATATACAATGTATATAGAATTTGTCATCCAGTGCTGGTTAATAAAGGAACCAGGATGTTCTAAATCTGTTTTGTCATGGATCCAGAATTTTGGATTTGAAATTAAAGGAAAGGAAATGTCTGTTCAACAATATGTCAGCATACTGTTTATTTACATGTCAGACATAATTATGTCACTCTGTCAAAGAAAGAAAGAAATGTTTTATTTAACGACACACTCAACACATTTTATTTACGGTTATATGGCATCAGACATATGGTTAAGGACCACACACATTTTTAGAGGAAACCCGCTGTCGCCACTTTATGGGCTACTCTTTCCGATTAGCAGCAAGGGATCTTTTATTTGCGCTTCCCACAGGCAGGATAGCACAAACCATGGCCTTTGTTGAACCAGGGTTTGGAGTCTGTATCTGGATTAAAAATCCCATGCCTCGACTGGGATCCGAACCCAGTACCTACCAGCCTGTTGACCGATGGCCTAACCACGATGCCACCGAGGCCGGTACTCTGTCAAATGCATTAGAAAGAAAAGTGCAATATCACCACATAAACTACTTATTACAATTTGCAGTAAAACTTTTTTAAATGTACCTTCCCACAGTTGGAACAGAAACCCAACCCTAGCTCCCCCAATACCTCCCAAAAAACAACAACAACAACAATACTACAACAACACTAAACAACAACAAACAAACAATAAAAAACCCAACAACCAATGAGTCCACCATCTAATCTAAATGGCTCCTAAATGACTCCTAGATGGCTCCAAAATGGTATATTTAGATTTGATTCCATTCACAAAGATAATTATATATATATAGCCTGGATATTACAAAAGATACCATCATTGCCCATGAATAGAATATGTAGAAAAAATACAAGAGGGTACAATGAAAACAGTTTTTGCAGATTAAGGTCTAACAATGTCACAAAAACTGGACAACAATGGCTGAAATTATGCCCATAGTAATGATACCATTTTCTCCGATTACTATAATTAAATGAGCTTAGACCCCTACGGTATATTCAGTGACACATTCAATGATAAAAACATTAACTTTCATTCACACTAACAACCAGACTTGTTTGGTAATTACATGTCAAGGACTCAACAACAGCAGCTAAAGCTAGGTTTTCATAAACTCCTCCACACATAGTTGATACAAAATAGTAAAGAAAAAAAAAGAAAAATAAGATTCCATAGATTATTCTTTGAAGTTTGATACCTCCCCTTTTTCCGTAACACAATCGAAAATACAGTACCAGGGGGCATTACTAGTGAACCATGCAAAATAGTCTTCGCCCGGGTTGACAGATAACACAAAGTCAACATTATTAATATGATGAATCCGTTTACCCCAGCAGGTAGTATTCAGGTATAACTCACACTGTGTGATGAATGGTACATTATAGAGTTACATGTTGTATAAATTCCATGATCAAAACACAAGTATTTAGTCTAATTCAACACATGTCTGTAAGAACAAAGCTGATGGGATCTCTGCTAAAATTTGAGATGGTGAAATCTGTGTTTTACCGGTGGCAGGTTTTCAAGTCAAGATATGTCACAAATGAAGTATGTGTTTTGCATTTATATGCTGCATAATGCTTGCATTTATATGCTGCATAATGCTTGCATTTGTTTATCAATAAAGTGTCAGACATCAATGAAACATATGACGACATTAACCTAAATTGTAATATTAGTTCTTATAGGGTTCTTTTAATTAAAAAATCTGTTTCTAATTTTCATTATTATTATTATTATTATTATTATTATTCATATTTGCCTAGTGCTAGCAAGTAAGTTGAATAAGATTAATTATAAGCAAGTCTGTTTACTGAAGTGCCATTGAGGTTGTTACAAGTCCTTGTTATCCTAACACAACTCGCAAACCTGGACAATTTAGACCAGGAAACATATTTAATCAAAATATTTTTGTAACTAGTCGACAGTTAGCAAAACTAAATGTCATCTACCAGTAGCAGTTTAAAGTCAACAATCCATACAGGTATACAATTATGCCATACATTTCAATAAGAGTAAATAAAGTCATATGCCATCGATATTTTAAAAACTAGTGCTTTGACAATGTTTAGGTCATTTGTCATTCCTGTGTACATGAACTACAGTGAAACCTCTCAAAACCGGACCCTCTGTAAACTGGAATTCCCTCAAAACCGGACATTTTTAATGGTCCCTTTTTAAATATCTGTACATAAGAGAATCTCTCTAAACCGGATACCTCTTAAAACTGGACTTTTTACTTGGTCCCAAGGGTGTCCGGTTTAGAGGAGTTTCACTGTACCACAGTTGTTTTTATAGTTAGTTAATATTTAGTCAAAAACCTGTCTTAGACACATCCGCCGGGAAATTGGGAGAATGTGCCCAAGACAGACATGCTTGAACCTTCTGTGGATGTAAGTACATGCCAATTGGTTGATTGATTAGTCAAAACACGATGTATTTTACACTACGAACAAAAGAAATTTGAAAGTAAAGTATTACGGAATCCTGGGTAATATTACTGCAATGAAAGATTAGATGTAAAAATGTTACCATCTAATACATGTAGCTGATGATTCATTAATCAATGAGCACAAGTGGTGTCGTTAAAGAAGCATTATCATTATGCAATTAATCGCACCGACTTGTCGCATGTGATCAAACTGTACCGTGAGAACACCTAAATCGGAACAACTTTAGTCTTAAACATTCCAATTTTTGTATGGCTGACAAATCGCATACAAGAAGTCGATGTGACTAATGGCATAATGACAATAATGCTTAAACATTTAACAAACTTTACTTACTTTCACAGACTACCTAGATCAAGCATCCAAACAACCATAAGATAGGCCTCAAACTGCTGTATCTGAATTGTGCTGAGCTGTCATTAAACAAACATTTCCGTTCCTATCCACTGAACTGAAGCTAATATAATAATAATTCACTATTCAGTGCTTCTTTCAAAAACCAAAACAAAAAACAAACAAACAAAAAAACCAAAACCCCAACCTCACCACATGATTTGGGAAATTAGCTTTTCTTTCAGGGCAAAGACTGAATTTCACCTTTAAAAACTCCTTCTGACCCCCATCCCACAATAAAGTATCATCCCATATGCCTCTATCTTAACATATGATACAGTACAGATATTGCAGTACTCTTTCATTGTAGCTCTAACAGATATATAAGACTATCACAAGATCTAAGGTAAAAGATACCTCAACTTTATTTAACATTTACAACACCAACCTTAAAATGAATTATTTCTATTTTCTGACCAAGTCATAAATCTCACTCAAATGCAGCCTGAAATAGCTACAAGCAAGTTATCTAAAATGGAATTGGGTTTAAAAAAACAAAACTGTTTATAATAATGGCCTAACATTCCAATGTTTAAAAGAATGTGTACCTATACCATAGCAAAAACAGTGTCAATACATCCAGAAACCAGTGCCCCTTACACAACTGTAACATCAAACATCATGGTATGTACCATCCTGACTATGGAAAAGTGATTATAAAAGATATCTGTTGTTGTATTTTGAAAGAAAAAGAGTGGTAGTTGCCGGTTTGACATCAGATTCACTTCTATGTCTAACATTGGGAATGCTTGTGACCAAGTTGGCCACATCACGTATATGCTATATTTAACAAGTGAACTCAACATTTTTTGGTTGACTGAATGTCACAAGACCGTATTGCATGAGCCGCCAATTACAAAATGTTCAACAAATTGTTCCAAATTCTGTAATATTGATCCTTTTTTTAATGGAAGCACTATCTGCTAAACGGCTCTTTCAATGTACCAACCTATGAGATCACAGATGCATCCAATTAACATATCTGTACATACACACACAAATGCATGTATACACACTCTCAGATATAATTTAATTTGTCTGCCATGTGAAGACTGTAATTAAATTTAACAAGACAAAAAGCTATGATGAAAGCTTTCTTTCTGTTTTTATCTTGATAAGTAGATGACCTCATTTTGTGAAAGCACTGAATATTGTTAACATCCGATAGTGTATCACAACACTCCCAAGGTTCTTGTTATGGGCTTAAGAGCTTTTCTTACCTGTCAGCCAGCTCATTAAGTTTCTCAAACCATCAGGCTGGTAGGTTTTCAATCCATACAGGACAGGTATGTATAAAACATGAAATGGGTCAGTAATTATAAAAAGGTTATTTCATTATCACAATGACATAACTTATCAAAATTAATGGGTTTTCTTTTAGTAGTTTTGCTTTGTTCCATTGGTAATAAATAAGGAATTAAAAAAAATTCTAACAGAAGAATTCTGTGGAATTAAATGTCTTGCCTACCATAAACTTTTTTTCAGTGCATTGTGATAAACATCCAAAGGTTTAACTACAAACCAAGTTACAGTGACCTAGGCAAATAGTTTGTGAAAAACTGATCTAATGCAAAAAACATTAATGTGAAACTTTTAACATAAAAATGGATGCTGTGGCTATTGTCGCCATCAGAAGAGTAATACTTGTAGATCTCGCCTTTCACTTCCAAAAGGTAAGACAATAACTGTCCATTATTGACTGAATATGGTTTTATAAATTAAAAATTAATAATTGGAAAATGTTAAGTATAACACTAAAAAACCCCACCCCTGCCTCCTTTCTCCCATATTAGGCCAAGTAAAAAAAATTGTTTGGTTCCTGTTACATGCCAAAAACAAATAGGGTAGGTAGTTAGGGAAAACTTCTTTTTTTTCCCACCCATTTTCGAGCTAATATTTCCTGAATAGTATAGCAGATTAATATATTAAAAGCTCTTTCTTTGTGTTACAGTGCAACTGACAATACATACTCTAATGAGAATCATTAATTATTTTCTATAAAAAAAAAACATGTCGAAACCTAGTCAAACCACAATCGGTATTAATGTAAACACCACCCAAGTCTAATACTACACGGTAAGGTTATAAACTACGATAACACTAAAATAACACTATAATTTGTTCATTGGAAAAAAGTTTTAATATCAAAGGTTTGATCCACAACATTGTTACACACCCTCACAACTACAGCAACAACACTGATCTTCCCGGCCTATTTCATTGCCAGTATTGCAGTAACAAAATGTACATCATGAACACAACGAAGATGTCAATAAAAATTAACAAAATAAGTTAACAAAAAGATCTCCATACTAACTATCCTCATAGCAGAGATATCAAAAGAAAACAACTATTTTCAGGAAAACAGTTTCCCTTTTGGTCGTCCATAAGGACACTGCACAGTATCTTTGCACTGTTGACAAAGAGGTAAAACAGGTTTGTATTTTTGCTTTTAAAGGTCTGATCCACATGGTTACACCCCCTCACAACTACAGCACTACAGACACTATTAAATGTGAAAAGAGTTGTCATTTCTTAAGGTTTTGGGTACTACCAGTTCATTTCAAATGCCATGGATATCATCATATTTAATAATAAATACAGGGGTTATTTGTCAAACAAATGCAAAATATTGATAGAGTTGATGTCTAAATATTTAATTTAAGTAATCTTTTCAGCATAATCGGCTATTTTCATGTTTACTCTATGTTTAACATTGAATCGTAACTCAGTATTTCTAGAAGTTCGATTATGTTTTAGGGAATTCCCCTACCAAAATAGACTGGAAATTTGTATCATTCTGCTTTTTAACAGTAAACTAGCGTAACATTTTCAAGATTGGATTCACAAGTTCCGAGTAGTTCCGAATGAGTATGAGAACACGTCCGAGAGCATATGGTGTCAATGGTGTCTTCCATTTACAGAGTAAAATGTCAAAAATGTGCTCATTCAAATCAAATAATATTACACATGTATTTAAATCAATTTCAAATGAAATGACATTCAAGGAATCGGAACACCTCGTCACATTCCGCTACGCTTATATTTCGTGGAAATGTACGAGGAGTTCCGAATGGCTCTCGGAAGCTTTTCATTTGGAACTCTTCGGAAGTAAAATTGCGCGAAGTGTTCCGGGTCTTCTGGTAATGAGATCTTGGACTGACAGATCTCGTGGCATCTCTCTGCAGTTGTTGTTTTTAGAGTCGACGAAAATTAGGATTGATATTAATGGATTATTAAATAAAACAGGTGAAAAAAAAAAGGGGGGGGGGGGGGGGGAGATAGGTTAAAAAAAGTTTAGGGTCGGCACCAAAAATCTCGGGACGGTCGGGTAACCGGAACCAAACAATTTTTTTTACTATGCCTTATGTTTTATTATGCATCCTATGATATCCGGGACAGGATGTAGCCCAGTGGTAAAGTGCTTGCCTAGGATCAATCCCTGTCAGTGAGCCCATTGGGCTATTTCTTGTTCCAACGGGTGCTCAATAAGTGGTATAACAAAGGTGGTACGTACCACCATCTTTCACATGTACTAATCTGTCTGTAGGATGGTGGAAATGAAAGATCCCTAGCTGCTAATAAAAAAGTGTGGCCCATGTCTTGATGGCAACAGGTTTCCTGTTTTATTACAGGTATAGACCTTAACCATATGTTCAACACTATATAACCATATGTTCAACACTATATAACCATGTGTTAAGTGCATCATTAAATAAAATGGACGTAGCCCAGTGGTACAGTCGGTTTGGGATCGAAATTGGGCTATTTCTCGCTCCAGCCAGTGCACCACAACTGGTACATCAAAGGCTGTGGTATGTGCTGTCCTGTCTATGGGATGGTGCTAATCGAAAAGAGTAGCCCATGAAGTGGTGACAGCGGGTTTCCTCTCTCAATATCTGTGGTCCTTAACCATATGTCTGATGCCATATAACCGTAAATAAAATATTTTGAGTGCGTCGTTAAATAAAACATTTCTTTCTTTCTTTCTCCCATATTATTTTCTATTATGCATCCCATGACATCCTCTCCCACTAAAGCATTACATAACAGTTGAACAGCCTTGGGTGTTGGTATAATCTCCAAGGTTTAAAACAAGGATAAAAAGGTAACAGGTAATTTGATTGCTAGTGATTTAATAGAAAGTCAATATAGATACATGTAACTAGCTGCACTGCTGTTTGTATTGACATAACACCTGAGTTAAGATACATATTGACACACTAAACACTACCAAGACAACCCACCTGTGTGTCTGTGTATAGTGACACATACCTGTAGCTCTAATGCACGCTATAACACCTTGCGCAGTCAATAACCGTGGCCTAATGTCGAAACACTTATCATTAACAGTAACTAATGCAGCAGGTAACGGGAATCAACACTGCAATAATCACCACTTCGGGAATAAATTTGATTAACTGCAAGTAATGCGATGATAGTTGATTATTTATACATGAAAACAAATGCTTGGCAAGATTGAAAATGAATAATTAAATTCTGCTGATGGCACGGTGCTTATCTTGATGCACAATACAGACCTTTAAAAATAGAAAATTTGTGTTACACGTTTATCGGTTATGTATTTATAAACAAATTCAAGTAACCAATTTCCTGCCCGAAAACAAACAAAATGTTGTTATAGTAATTTTTATAAGCGCACTGTATAGGTGTTGGAATTAATACAGTAAAACTCGGTGGAGCAGTGGTTAAGCCATCAGACTACAGGCTGGTAGGTACAGGGTTCGCAGCTCGGTACCGGCTCCAACCCAGAGCGAATTTTTAAGGGCTCAGTGGGTAGGTGTACGGCCACTACACCCTCTTCTCTTTCACTAACCACTAACCAACTAACAACTAACCCACTATCCTGGACAGACAGCCCAGATAGCTAAGATGTGTGCCCAGGACAGCGTGCTTGAACCTTAATTGGATATAAGCACGAAAATAAGTTGAAATGAATGAAATAAACTGGATCATGCCGTGGACCTAATATTTATCCGAAATAAACAGGATCCGGTGTTCAGAGGGTAGTGTTGTAGAATTTACAAAATTCGGGTCCATGAAACTTGGCCGGTTTTGACAGGATTCCGGTTTATTCAGGGTCAGGTTTAGACAGGTTTAACTGTATTTCACTGCACTTCCTCTCCCAGTTTGCTGGAATCTTCTAATTTTTGTGCAGCAACTTCTAGTACCTATAGTAGAAGTGCTTTGTGGGGTTTTTTTAAAAATACAAGTTAAATATTTATTTTGTTTAACGACACCACTAGAACACATTGATTTATTAATTATCAAACATTTGGTAATTCTGACATATAGTTTTACAGAACAAACCTGCTAAAAATAAATTCCATTAGTAACAAGGGATCTTTTATATGCACTTTTCCAAGAGACAGGACAGTACATAATACGACCTTTGATATACCAGTCGCGGTACACTGGGAAAACCCCCAAAAACAACCAGAGGTGATTTAATGACTATGACCAGGCCTTCTAGAATTTTTATAAAATCTACTAGCCATGGGATCAGTGATTTAAAAAATATACTAGCCACAATTAAAAATTCACTAGCCCTACTTTACTTTAAGTTAATTGCAACTTTACTAATAGTAATAATCAGATCATTATGTCACCTAAAGAAGGAGATAGAGCTTTGAAAAACTAAGATTGGGGTTTGGGGGTGGGTTCAGGATATTCAAATTTACAAAATAAGACTTAAATGCAGCATTTGACAACTTTTTTTCACTAGCCATTGGACATGGCGATAGTAGTTATTTACTAGCACAACACTGAATATCACTAGCCATGGGAGTGGGGCTACCATAATCTAGAAACCCTGCTATGACACAAGCACCTCAAGCTAGTGCTCCACCACCTAGCTAGATCCTGCCTCGTACAGATAAGAGATGCTGATTACCTTTAAAACAGTATGCTGATGTGTCGTTAAACAAACATTCCTTTCATTTTTACAACCTATTACACATCAGGTGGTCACTTTTCAAAGCCTGAGATACATCCTACTTTTTGCTGCCTGATTTTACCTCACTTTCATTTCAAGCTGGGCACACACCTCAACTGTTCATGACCGGGAAAGTGAAAGTCTGTTTTGTTTAACAACACCACTAGAGCACATTGATTTATTGATCATCGGCTATTGAATGCCAAACATTTGGTAATTCTGACATATATGGTAGTCTTAGAGAGAAAACCTGCTACATTTTCCCGTTAGCAGCAATGGATCTATATGCACCACCCCACAGACAGGATAGCATATACCACAGACTTTGTGGTACGCTGGCTGGTCCTAGACTGCGATTAATATACATGTATGTGCTTAGCAGTCTGTACACCTCCCTACTGAGTCACGAAAACTCACTATAACGATACCCCAGCAAGAAAACTCACTACAGGTTGGAACGAATGAATGTTTAAAGACACCCCAGCATGAAAACTCACTATAGGTTGGAATAAATGAATGTTTAAAGATACCCCAGCATGAAAACTCACTACAGGTTGGAACGAGTGAATGTTTAAAGACACCCCAGCATAAAAACTCACTACAGGTTGGAATGAGTGAATGTTTAACGACACTCCAGCATGAAAACTCACTACAGGTTGGAACGAGTGACTGTTTAACGACACCCCAGCATGAAAACTCACTACAGGTTGGAACGAGTGACTGTTTAACGACACCCCAGCATGAAAACTCACTACAGGTTGGAACGAGTGACTGTTTAACGACACCCCAGCATGAAAACTCACTACAGGTTGGAACGAGTGAATGTTTAACGACACCCCAGCATGAAAACTCACTACAGGTTGGAACGAGTGAATGTTTAACGACACCCCAGCATGAAAACTCACTACAGGTTGGAATGAGTGACTGTTTAACGACACCCCAGCATGAAAACTCACTACAGGTTGGAACGAGTGACTGTTTAAAGACACCCCAGCATGAAAACTCACTACAGGTTGGAAAACTCACTACAGGTAGGAACGAGTGAATGTTTAACGACACCCCAGCATGAAAACTCACTACAGGTTGGAACGAGTGAATGTTTAAAGACACCCCAGCATGAAAACTCACTACAGGTTGGAATGAGTGAATGTTTAACGACACCCCAGCATGAAAACTCACTACAGGTTGGAACGAGTGACTGTTTAACGACACCCCAGCATGAAAACTCACTACAGGTTGGAACGAGTGACTGTTTAAAGACACCCCAGCATGAAAACTCACTACAGGTTGGAAAACTCACTACAGGTTGGAACGAGTGACTGTTTAAAGACACCCCAGCATGAAAACTCACTACAGGTTGGAAAACTCACTACAGGTTGGAACGAGTGAATGTTTAACGACACCCCAGCATGAAAACTCACTACAGGTTGGAACAAGTGAATGTTTAACGACACCCCAGCATGAAAACTCACTACAGGTTGGAACGAATGAATGTGTAAAGACACCCAAGCATGAAAACTCACTACAGGTTGGAACAAATGAATGTTTAAAGACACCCCAGCATAAAAACTCACTACAGGTTGGAACGAGTGAATGTTTAAAGACACCCCAGCATAAAAATCACTATATCTTATAAGGCTGATGACTCAACCAGTACACCACCAATGTTAGTGGAAATGGAAAGGAATATTTGTTCAGGAGTGAAGAAAGGAATATTTGTTCAGGAGTAAAAAAAATTAAAATATTTCACCATTCTGCCTGACTACTACCAACGACAAACTAACTAATCTGCCAGAATTCCTATTAGTCTACCAGCCTAATATACAATATTGCTATAATAGTACAAACTTCAAATGATCATTCATTAAAAGTAAACATACTAAAAACATTTTTTTACTGTACTTTTGTTTTCTTTATATTGATACTAATTTAAAATGGGCGATTGAAACAAGGGTAATAAAGTGTACATAAAATGAACCAATCTAAAAATAAATGCTTTGTTTACTTAGTTCAAGAAAAAAGGTCACCATCGGACTAACAGTTATATTTTTTAACTCATACATCCGTTTTTAGGACTAATACATGCTGCAGTCCGTGGCCTAATTCATTAAACTCTCACAACTTTGCTATCTCACAGTGCAATGCGAAAAAAGACTTATAAAGAGGTTGCTTTGTTGTCTAGCAGAGCCTAAAAGACCTTTGTGAATTAGTCCCCTGAACACCGTGGCACATTTTAAAACTGTGCTGTAATTTGTCATCTTGACATTTAGAATGAATAGTATTATTAAGAAATGAAACCCACTGCCACCGCATAGGTTACTCCTACCAAATAACAGCAACAGACATTTTAAAAATGTATTGCCCACAGACTGAACAGTATACAATATGTAATGGAGAATACACGGTTAGCTGTCGAATGTTGAAAAATAACTCGAGCCCCGTGTTAACCGTGTGTTCTCGAACTTAATCCATTATTCATTTTCACACGTGTTGATTCTTGAAAAATAATCTACACTTTAAACAAAAGAGTGACATCACAGGTATCGATTAAAGCCTTAGATATACCAGTTATGAGGCACTAAACGATGGGAAGAACTTGATGGGTCAACTGACAACAATGGACAATCACTCCTATATTCCATTGCACTCAACATTTCATTTCAACTTATTTTCGTGCTTATATCCAATTAAGGTTCAAGCATGCTGTCCTGGGCACACACCTCAGCTATCTGGACTGTGTGTCTAGGACAGTGAGTTACTTGTCAGTGGTTAGTCAGAGAGAAGAGGGTGTAGTGGTCTTACACCTACCCATTGAGTCGTTAAAACTCACTCTGGGTGGGAGCCGGTACCGGGCTGTGAACCCTGTACCTACTAGCCTTATGTCCAATGGCTTAACCATGACACCACCAAGGCACTGAACAGACAAATACTCTACCATTATACTATAACCCAGCTACCCTTTTCGGTTAGTAAGGGATGTACTGAGGCGTCAAAACTCAATCTGTGTTGAAATCGTACTCTGGTGTGCTAACCCTGAATCTATCAACTTTAAACTTTTGTTTGTTTACCGACACAACTAGATCACATTGAATGTTTAATCATCAGTCTTCAGAGGAGACCCCCTACATTTCTACATTACTAGCAGTAAGAGATGTTTTATATATAATGTATTCACATCCAATAGCTGATGATTAATAAATCAATGTGCTCTAGTGGTGTCGTTAAACAAAATAAACTTCTTCTTCTATATTATGTACTTCCTACTAAGGCACTAAAAACACAGCACATACCACAGATTAATATCCTAGTCGTGGAACACTTGTTGAGATGATGGAAGGGGGGGGGGGGGGGGGTAAGAAACTAAATCCACAGAGGAAGTTTGACCCTATGATCCAAGCACCACAGGTGAGCACTTTACCAACTCAGCTGAATCCCACCCCTACCAAGCTTAAGGCCAGTAGGCCAATGAGGCATGGTACACTTCCCAATGTTAACGTGCCCAGCTCTTTACACATAATAGGCTTCCCGACTCACCCTAATACCACGTTCACTATATACCCATTGTACCAGACCTGTCAACCTTTAGACAAGAGAAAGCAGGAGGTGTGTGTTGAAAAAGCAGGAGATTTTGTCAAAAAGCAGGAGATTTTTAAATTCACACAATTTAACCCAAAATCGCAAGATTTAAAAAAAAACATTATTACAATAAGTTATATGAATACTTTATAATGTCATATATACTTCTTAACCTTAGATCTTGGCATTAAAAAAAACAAAAACAATTTTTTTTTTTTTTTTTTTTTTTTTTTTTTTTTTTAAAGTTTAAATATTATTATGATTTAATACATATTTAAAAAAAAAAAAAAAAAATTATCCAAAAATGTTAAGAACATGAACAAGAAATACAAAATTTAATTAGTACATTTACGGTATTACACTTACAGCCTTACAGGTTGCGTTACATTATCATTTGTGGTTAGTGTACCTAAGTACCAAAGACAAATTTATATAAATCTTATAAATTAATATTCAGTTTTTACTATAATGAGGAACGGTGGCGTGGTACTTATTTAAAATCATTATAATGATGCAATAAACATTGTATTTTCATTAATCATAAGTAAAACCTCATTACGGACATCGTGTAAAATATACCGGAATTATACCCATTTCCGTGAGTAACTTTATGTCAATGTCAAACACAACATTTTTTAATTGTACAAAAAATAATTTCTTGAAGTGTACCCTTATAACCAACATTTTACTGCACAAACATACAAAATTAACTGACACAAGTATGTTTATACAGCTAATTGGTCTTTTCGTTGTCTTGCTGTGACATGTGATTTTAACATGCATCGTGTGTATCGCTGTCAACTCGGAGTCTGGCAGTTCAGATTCGTCATAGTTGCATTATGTAATCCAGTGGGAAGACATTTTACAATTCAGAGGTGTTATTAGAACTAAATTGGATATTTTTTTTTTTTTTATATGGCAACACTGAATGTCAATACACAGCCTGTTGAATTAGCGGCAACACGCATTGTAGCCATTACGATGACAACAAACATTATAATTACATGTCATTTTATAAACTCCATGTGCTTTTTTAACAATATAAATAGGCTATCCCACAATTTTCACTTCGGCAAAGGTTAAACAGTCGGGACAATTCGGCCTGTTACATTCTCAGAAGCCGAAAGTAGTCGACATTTGCCGAATGAGAAAAAAAGGCAGAGTTACTTCCCTTCTGTTATTTTGACAAAAGAGGATCGATTTTTTTTTATACTTACAAAAATGTCATTTAAAAGGAGAAACTGTCTCCCGCACAGGAAAAAGGAGATTTGATCAAATACCGGGAGACTCCCGCGGAATCCGGGAGGGTTGACAGGTCTGTTGTACCCGTTTTTAAATGACTGGATGTTAATTATCCACAGCCACAAGAAAGTAATTTGTCATCTCCAACAAAAGAGGTGTTAGAGTAAATACGTCCACTGTGGATGATTACCTGTATAGGTTGGTTTTGGCCGTCAGCCACTTGGCACGGTTTACATACAAATAGTGAAACCGGCACAAAGCAAAGTTTAACAAAAACTTTTGTTCAAGTTCCAACAACCCTGTCTGGCTTTTTATCACAGAACAAAAACTGTTTAAAAACACGACGACCATTCAATACTGTGCTAATCTACAAGTAGCAAATGTCCATGATGGTATGTAAACATAACCATTCAATACTGTGCTAATCTACAAGTAGCATATGGTTCATGATGGTATGTAAACATAACCATTCAATACTGTGCTAATCTACAAGTAACAAATGTCCATGATGGTTTGTAAACAACCATTCAATACTGTGCTAATCTTCAAGTAGCATATGGTCCATGATGGTATGTAAACATAACCATTCAATACTGTGCTAATCTACAAGTAGCATATGGTCCATGATGGTATGTAAACATAACCATTCAATACTGTGCTAATCTACAAGTAGCAAATGTCCATGATGGTTTGTAAATAACCATTCAATACTGTGCTAATCTACAAGTAGCATATGGTCCATGATGGTATGTAAACATAACCATTCAATACTGTGCTAACCTTCAAGTAGCATATGGTCCACGATGGTATGTAAACATAACCATTCAATACTGTGCTAATCTACAAGTAGCAAATGTCCATGATGGTTTGTAAACAACCATTCAATACTGTGCTAATCTACAAGTAGCATATGGTTCACGATGGTTTGTAAACATAACCATTCAATACTGTGCTAATCTTCAAGTAGCATATGGTCCATGATGGTTTGTAAACATAACCATTCAATAGTGCAGCACATGCATGGTCCATGATGGTTTGAAAATACCATGATGGTTCGAAATAAGCATATATATATATATTATAACACCTGGTAATCCATGTACAGGTTACTATATTATATTTATAGTATAAATTACTTACCTGGTAACCCACAAGTTACAACATATTTATCAAGTTTACATTTCCCATTATCATTACTTTACAAACAGCCCGACACTTTGTTATTTATTCATGTCACTGTTCTCGTTGCAACTTGTATTGACACTTGCGTGTGTGTAACTTGTATTTAATCCATACCTGTGATGTCACACTATTGTTCTAGGTGTAAATTGTTTTTTAAGAATCAACATCTGTGAAACAATGCAATTTGAACTTTTTGTGCCGTCATGTCAGGGATTTGAACCCACTACTGACAGAACTTGTATATTGTACAGGCCCGTAGAAACGACTTTGGGAGGGTGGGAGGGGTGGGGGGCACTGATGGATCGGGTACAAACTATATCAGATTTTGGTTACAATGGCAAACATTAATGTGTAAAAAAGAAAAAAGTTCACAAGTGGGGGAGGGGCATGTGCCCTCCCGCACCCCCCCCCCCCCCCCCCCCCCCCCCCCCGCCCCGGTTCCTATGGGCCTGTTGTAAACAGGTACAATGCTTTAACCCATGAGGCTGAACATCTTCATCTTCGAATAAACTTGCAATTTAAGCCTTATACCTGATACTAGTTCTGGTGGAACATAGCGAAGATTGTCGGAAACTAAATCGAAATCAGAGATTACACGTTTAGCATGTGCATCATGCTTAATGCCATCCATCGACACTGCTGAGGATTTACTGCTCAAATCGCTCATGTTAGGTCCGAATGGATCCTATCATTTTGGGTTATTAGTTTTGGCCATTTTAACCAATATTTTATTAAAATAATAAAATAGAAGCTAATTTAGCAGTCACCTAATTTTTTTCAAATAAATAATGGATTAAGTTGGAGAATGCACTTGGAAGTTCAGAGTCATGAAAAACAATTAACCTTACCCTGTAGGGGCTCATGAAATATTTTTTATGAAATTACACCTCACATTAAAATTTATGAGATGGTATTTTTGTTCCAAAAGTTTTTGTGAAGATTGAAGTATCGTTCATGACTATCTTAATGTGTTAACCTCCTGATAACCTGAACAACCCACAACTTTGTGATGTTTTGCAGGGAACACTTGGCAAATTTTATTTTAATTCAAAAAACAAAAAGTCTTGTAATAATTTGTATTTTGACATAATTTGGTGGAATGTCTTGCTCACCCAGAGCTGTCCCCATTTTGACATTACTGACACTGTCTAAATTGGTTGAGCTGAAACTCCACCAGAGGCAGATCTAGGGAGGGCATCAGGGGCCTGGGCCCTAAATTTTGTGACAATTATAATTTTATTATATATTAATTTTCACCCCCACCCCAAACCTCCCCCAAAGTTCCCTTGGCATTCCACCTCATGTCACGGAGTCCCCCCTAAATGGATTTTCTGGATCCGCCATTGTCAACTATAGCTTTACCTGTTTGTATAAACATAAATAATCCATCTGACACCTGACATATTTCAAATATTCATTTTACAAATCTCAAGGCCTTTTCACCTGAATTCAATACATAGAGCATGATCACCCAGATGCATGGGACACCCACTATATACATGTTGTGAACACCCAGTGTAAGGTCAACTGATGAATCAATATTTTGGTTTACTTTGTTTTCAATGCACATATTCCCAACTGTACAATCACACCATGTACATGTAAAGCCAAATTTTCTCTCTCAAACACAGGTTATCATGTAAACGAGAAAGAGAAAACCTATAAGTATATTTGATAATCAGAGCTCGTCTAGGCCAGGTAAGGTCAGCTTATATCAAATGGTAATCCAGGGTGAGCCTCCACCTGAAAGTGCACTGAAGATCTACAGTCCATCCCACTGGGAACACCTTTGTTCATACTATCAAATTTACTATAAGTTATTTATTTCTGAGCCGTTTGTTTTCTAAATTGTACACAAAAATATTATTATTATTTTTTGTAACTTCCAAAACACTTTTACTTTTCTTCGAAATCTATAGTCCATCCAATGGCGAACACCTTTTTTTATGCTATCAAATTTACGATATAGTTATTTATTTCTGAGCTGTTTGTTTTCTAAATTGTACACAAAAATATATATATATATTTTTTTTTTTTTACTTCCAAAATACTTTTATTTTTCTTCTTATATTAAACCAAACTAAAGTTATTTCCAAAAATCATCTTTGTAGGAGGATGGGATGGACTATATAGTGTTTAATGTTAATAGGAATATAGAATTTTTTTCTTTTTCAGTGGAAATGATGGATGTAATATCTTGGTTGAATGGGTTTAGGAAGGTGTCAAAAAGTGTGGGACACACACACACACACATACACAAGCCACCGTTGCTATTACTGGATCAGAAAAATGGGGAGGCACATGCCTCCCTTACCCCCCCCCCCCCTTACTACGCCAGTGATACCTCAACACATTTCAAACAATAGCTATTTGATGTCTAATACAATATTGGATCCACCCATGTATTTAAAATTAAAAACACTTGCATTTGACTAAAAGGGGTGGGATTTAGCTCAGGTGGTAGAGTGCTTGCCTGAGGTGCTTAGGTCTAGGATCGAACCTCCATGGACCCACTGGGTTTTTTTTATCCCGCATTCCAACAAGTGCCCAACAACTGATACAACAAGACTGGTATGTGTGTGGAAAAATGCATATAAAACATTCTGGCTACTAATGGAAAAATGTACACTAAGGTTTTCTTTTCAGACTAGGTGCCTGAATTACCAAATGTGTAACATTCAATAGCTGATAATTAATTAACCAATGTGCTCTAGTGGTGTTTACAAACTTTAACTGTTTAACATACAAAACAGTGTGCACTGAACTATAACTGTCCTGTAGGAAAGTACATTTGTACTTGTCCCAAGTGATTTTATAAAGTACCAGTAATTTGATGACAGTGATCACCAATACACCATGCACTAACATTACAAGTGTATAAACGGTGTATAACCTACTGTGGATATAAATACATGCCTATAATTAGCATGGCCCATCCGACAGGTGTTACCTGGCTGGTATGGTTGAAACGTGTGAATTCATTAGTACTACTACTAGAGCTGGCAATGATTTCAGTGGATAAATATTGTTATCCAAACCCTTTCCACCAGTTTGAAATATGGCAATCTTGCTTCCCTAGTATAGGACCCTTCAATTAATTATAAAATAGAAACAGATTTATAAACTTGGTTAAAATTGTGTGTGAAAACTGTATTTGAATGTGACCTAGAATATAAAAGTTAGCTAAAAGGTATTATTTTGAATGAACAGATTTAGAGAATAATATTGCTGAAAGCTAAACATTGTTACACATTTTACAATACATTGTAATTGTATACATTATTTTATATTGTGTAACACCCATTACATAATAATATTATAAAAACCACAAGAACTTTTGAATTATTACATAGTTTTCAACTGTTTCAATGTTGCACACTTTTATGTGATGATGATGATGATAATAATAATAATAAATAAATATGCAAATAAAAATAATAATAATAAATATGCAAATAATAATAATAAATATGCAAATAATAATAATAATAATAATAATAATAATAATAAATATACACATTAACCACCCTAACTAACCATGCTTGTATAAAATGGTTGTGAATAGCCTGTTGAACTATAGTCTGTCCCACAGGGAACCATGTTTTTCATAGTATGAAATTTACTACTAGTTATTTATTTCTGAGCCATATGTTTTCTAAATTGCATACAATTTTTTTTATTTTTTTTATTATTCCCAAAACACTTTTACTTTTCTTCTAAAACAAAAGAAATTTGTAGGAGGATGGTTATATATTTTGTTGCAAGCCTTTCGAAAGAGCATTGGTGGATCCAGAGGGGGATCATGCACAGGGGTACTGTGAACCCACCCCCATACCCGTCTGTAGTCCTTCTTATATCAAACCAAACTGAAGTTATTTACAAAAAAACTTTTTATAGAATGATGGGATGGACTATAGTATTCATGATACCTTGGCCTACATTTAACTATGACAATCCCCCTGCCCCGATCCAATTTAAATTTCAAATATATTTTCACATACATCATAGGCCATGATTTGCATTCAAGACGCAGCTCATAAATTTTGGTCCAGCTACACCCCTTTTATACAAGATGTATGTCACATTTATTTATGGATGACACCCAAGAGCTGCCAACTAACAATGTAATAGATCATCATTGTTAAAAGTAGATTTAAAATTATTTCTTTTGTCCAGGTGGGACGTACCTCAGTGGTAGAGATTGCCTAAAGTGCGGTCATCATATATAGGACTGCATGATCTCCCTTGGTGGTCCCATCATGTTATTTCCCATCCCAACCAATGCCCTTCTAAGGCATAACTTATTTTAATAATGCGTGTCCAGGAACATGCCAAAACAAAATTAGGTAGTGTAGATCACTTTTTAAACTAAAGTCATTATTATTTTTAAAAATTATTAAAACATTCACCCCTATGGGTCCAAATAAAATGTCACCTAGGTACATATTAATAAAACAAAATCAAAAATCAAAAACATAAAAATTAAAATAAAATACACTAAAAGTTTTGTTTAACAACACCACTAGAGCACATTGATTTATTAATCATCAGCTATTGGATGTCAAACATTTGGTAACTTTAGATGAAACCCGATATATTGTTTCCATTAGTAGCATGTGTTGCCCTACACATGGGAAAATACATCCCTATAAAAGATCTGAGTCTAGAACTAGCCTATGTAGCAGACTGGCTTTCTTCTCCGACTCTCCATGGCTTGAAATTGACAGCAATCAACAGGCAGCAGTTGCTCAAACTACACAACATATATTTTCAGTTTCTAATAACCATGTTCAAAAGCTGGTTTTGCTTTTCATCTCTAAGCATTGAGGGAAGGAAGGAAATGTTTTATTTAACAACTGAAATAGTAATAGAGAAACCAAATATCACAAGATGAAGACAATTCATCACATCAAGTATTAAAACTGACACAATGAATGAATGAATGTTTATGACACCCCAGCACAAAAATACATATCAGTGTCAGAAAAGAAGGAAATGTCTTATTTAACAACGCACTCAACACATTTTACTTACGATTATATGGCGTTGGATATATGGTTAAGGACCACACAGATATTGAGAGAGGAAACCTGCTGTCACCACTTCATGGGCTACTCTTTTCGATTAGCAGCAAGGGTTCTTTTATATACACCATCCCACAGACAGGATAGAACATACCATGGTCTTTGATATACCAATCATGGTGTACTGGCCAGAAAGAGAAATAGTCCAATGAGCTGACGGGGATTGATCCCAAACTAACTGTACATCAAGCGATCACTTTACCACTAGACTACATCTTGCCCCCTTTAAGCATTGAATAAGTATTTATATCAATACCTATGTTCTAGATCTGCTTCTCATTTTCTAGCTTTTGCTTTAATTTTAAATTTAATTATTTCCCACTTCGTAAAATGAAGTTCAAGCCTTAGCTGTCAAGTGTGCAGGGAGGTTCAGGGGTCAAACAAATTTAAAAAAATAATAATAATAAATTCCAGAGGAGCATAACTCAACCCCCCCCCCCCCCCCCCCCCCATAAACTTCGGTTACCAGTTTAGACCACCACCCACCTCTGCAGAAATTCCTGCTTGCTCTCTAGACCTAGCATCAAATAATAACAAGTTAGATTATCAAACAACAATAGTTTAAAATGTGCTGACATGTTATAAAACAAATATTCCTTTCTTTTATGCCTTTTTTGTCTAGACATGCTTTTAGTGAAATCATTCAAGTAGCAGTTATTTGATGTTTGTGCATTCACAGGTTTTTCAATGTATCTTAACCGTACATCGTATGCATTTTTCACAATTACTTCTTGGCCAAATTCTCAAATTACATGTATATATACATTCTCATATTAATTTCAATATCTAATTTAACCTACATTACACATGGATTTTAATTCATGTCATTTTTCCCCCCATACTGTGACATCTTTTCATCTATATTCATACATAACATAGATCTGACAACGTATATAATGAAATATGAACATTATACCTGGCTGTGCCTCTGGCATGTTTTAACATTAAGTGATTTTTTTTTTTTTTTTTTTCCTTTTCAAAACTTTTAAATGGAGCATTGTCAGACTAACATGTTAAAAAAAACCTAAAACCCAAGACAAAACAAAACCCTTTCATCTATATTAAATGCAAGATAGAGGCAGATTGCTTCTCTCATTTTCTAGATCAAGTATTGCATGCAGCAACTACAGAATAAAACACAGCTAAAAGCTACCAATTAAACAATGTGTTTCCAATGACATGTGCCTGTTCATGTGTGTGTGTGGGGTGGGGGGTGGGGGTGGGAGAGGCGAGGGCTTGGGGGTGAGGATGGATGAATGTGTGCATGTGTGTGTGTGGGGGGGGGGGGGAGGCGAGGGCTTAGGGGTGAGGATGGATGAATGTGCATGAATAATAAAAAATATATTTTCAGGAACCCGACCATATCTAAAAAAAAAGGACCTACTCTTATTATTTTCCCAATGTATTATTTTTTGTCAAATATTTTATTGATATGTAGTTGGAACAGTAAGAGGTAATTGAAGTTTTAAAAATCCAATAATCCAACCTACCCTACATAACTGTTTTAAATGCCTATCAATGTTCTGGGTTATGCTGTGGTTTGCCAAACAGCAAATTAAAGTTCAATATAAGTATTATAACAAATGTTATTCATTATTAAATCACCAGGAAACTAATTTATGAATTAAATACAACTTTTTAAAGGGTCTAAAATTTGACTAAGTGTAACTTTAATTTAAGTATATTTTCTGACCAAATTCATAAAATAAAATTGAAAATTGGAGAGCAGATATATCAGATTATGGCAGTGGGTGATCCAGAAAATCCACAGGGGGGTGCGGGGTGTCAAACGTTCCCATTGGGTTCCTTCGATTCTCCAATGTAAAAATTTTAAATATAACTGTCGAAAAATGTTGCCCCCCACCTTTGATCCGCCACTGGATCACAAATTAATAACAACATAATGTAATTTTGTTTATATTGGCTTACATTTATTTTGGAGTCCAAAACTGGCCTAATTAGCTTAAACGAACAGACATAGATATTCCCAATATACCAAACACTAAATAAATACAATTTTTTGTTATTATATCATCAACTGCCCCTAAATTAAAAACACAACTCATTACTGTCTCATAACTCTGCTCTGATTTGCACTAACTACTCTGCTAACCAGACCCCCTGGCACTTAATAATATTTATTTTAATTTACCGAGTATCAAAGATCAGACAAAAGACAATAGAACCTATTACACTACAGTACATGTACTTTATTAGATACAGTTTGCGTTCAAGTTTTTTGTTGTATAGCGATTAATATTTTATGTACTTTATTTTTGCTGGTCAGCCAGACTATGTTTTTATTAGTCATTATCATATATGAACATGGAAATAAAGTTATCGTATTGTATTGTTGATCTATCTATCCATTCCGATCAGTTTTGGACCATTAAATATTTATTTAAGTTTAGGCCTAATATTATTGAGATTACAAGTTCTCAAATCGGTTATGATCTTTCTGTTCTTTACTTTTGGAGACCATAAACTTTAGTCTGAGATAAACAACCCGAGTCAACCTGACGGTTCCTAAACACGTCGATCGGGCTGCGCTGTCAATGTAAATTACGTTCAACCAACTTGAAGAAGTGCACGCCAGTTTCCAAACCAAAAACGTCCTGCTACTACGATCTCAAACTTTGACAAATCTATACAAACGAAAATCAAAAACAAAGAATGAAACAGGAGAACAAGAGTTATAATCTTACCTCGTTATCATTTCGTAAATAAATAACTTTGCATGTAAATCCACGTGAAGTAATCCACAAAGTCAAAACACGCTCACTTTGGTGACTTACTAAAATGAAGTCACGTGATCACGCTATCGTGACGTCGCAAGGTAATCGTTTCCCTGGGACAGTGCTCGATGCATTCAATACTTTTCAATGAGGTCGTTATGTGTGCACGTAGTAGTGTGACCTGCATTCAGGTAACTGAATGCAATATTAACAGACTGTCGTAAACGTTATACATACTTGGTTTATACTACTGCAAACTTTAAATAGACCTGTCATGATAAAGCAAAACTAAGGGGATGGGGAGAGGGGGCAGGGCTTCTAGATTATGGTAGCCCCACTCCCGTGACTAGTGATATTCAATGTTGGGACTAGTAAATAACTACCATTGCTGTGCCCAACGACTAGTGCATTTTTGTTAGTCAAATGTTGCTGTTAAGTCTAGTTTGTAAATATGAATATCCTGCCCTCGCCCCACTCGCCAATGTTAGTGTTTTCAAACTATCTCCCGTTTTAGGTGACATCCGATTATTACTATTATTTAGTAAAATTGTATTAACTGAAAGTAAAGTAGGTCTAGTGAATTTTTAATCAGGGCTAGTACATTTTGTAAATCTCAAGGCTAGTGGATTTTATAAAAATTCTAGAAGCTCTGAGGCGGTGTCAGGTTACCTGGTATTATATTCTTCCCCAGTTATACAAAAATGATGTCAGGCACTGCAGGAAATTATGCAGTGGGCCTAGACTGGTGAGCAAAGTTTCTAGTGGAGATAAGGTCATACTTTGATGGGAAAATACAGGACAGGACATAGCCCAGTGGTAAAGTGCTCGCTCGATGCGCAGTCGGTCTGGGATCAATCCCCGTCGATGGGCCCATTGGGCTATATCTCATTCCAGCCAGTGCACCACGACTGGTATATCAAAGGCCGTGGTATGTACTACCCTATCTGAGATGGTGCATATAAAAGATCCCTGGCTGCTAATTGAAAAGAATAACCCATAAAGTGGTGACAGTGGGTTTCCTCTCTCAATATCTGTGTGGTCCTTTACCGTATGTCTGACGCCATATAACCATCAATACAATGTGTCGAGTGTGTCGTTAAATAATATTTTTTTTATTTTTTTATGGGAAATATTAAAAAAAGAAAAGAAACTGAAGACAATTGGTAATGAGCATATATAGACTCACTGAAGTACAGTGAAAAAAAGGAAAAAAAGGAGAAACTATCAATATTTTTCAGGGGCAGGGGGATCTCCCTACCCTCCCCCCCCCCCCCCCCCCCTTCACTTGGTGTGGCACTGTAAAGGATTTGTGGAGCCGGTGGACAAATAGTTTTATACTACTTCTATTACAAAAACAAACATTTAACCACTATCACTGCTAATACAAAAAAGTAATTGATGGAATGGAAGGAAGGAAAAAGTTTTATTTAACACCGCACTCAACACATTTTATTTACGGTTATATGGTGTGAGACATATGGTTAAGGTCAACACAGATATTGAGAGAGGAAACCTGCTGTCACCACTTTATGAGCTACGCTTTTCAATTAGCAGCATGGGATCTTTTATATGCACCATCCCACAGACAGGATAACACATACCACAGCTGTTGATATACCAGTCTTGGTGCACTGGCTCGAACGAGATGAGGATTAAATAAAACATTTCCTTCACGGACACTACCAAGCTAGGAAGAGTTATGTCCCCATACCAAGAAAATACATGTGCTATATAAAATATTTCAGTGAAATAGGCCTGTTTTTGTTACTACAATGTAACATTTTAGTTACTAATATGGAGTTACTACAGTGTTAATATTTAGCAGGATGTAGGCTGTGGAGTAGGCTGTGGAGTAGACGGTGCACTCCTGCCTTGATTAAATCTGCCCTTTTGGCATTTCACTTTAAAAGTGCTTTTTGTGAAAATGTAGAAAACCTTAGTATGTAAAAGTGCCTAAATTGTGTTGTTTTTAAATCAGACTAGATATAACCCTAGTCACAGAATCAATTCTTTATTACACAATCAGGGTCTAAAACAGTTGGTAGAGCACTTGCCCTAGGTGTATGGGTTGCAGGAATAACCCCTTTGGTGGACTCGTATAAAGTGATTTATTTTTCTATCTCAACCACAGCCCTACAATATCAAAGGCCATGGATATGTACCATCCTGTTGGTGGGAAAATGCACAAGACCATGGCTAGGATTTTTTGTTGGGAGGGGGGGCAACTGAGTAGTTAAGTCTAAAACTCCTTTTAAGTTTCCATGCTTTCCAAATTCTTTTTTTTGGGGGGGGGGGGGGGGCAACTGCCTCCCTTGCCCCCATGCTAGCTACGGCCCTGTTTATATATCTGAAAAATGTAGCCGGTTTTCTCTAAGACTATATGTTAGAATGATCAAATGTTAATAAATCAATGTGCTCTAGCCGTGTTGTTAAACAAAACAATCAAAGGTAGTAGGGTCCTTTGGTCTGCCTCTGGAAATTATTTGTAGAAATTAAACCGAAGTTTCTACCAGAAAGAACAAAATTAACTAAATATTAAAATAACAGTAATAAGAAACAAAAGACAATGGACCACCATTTTGTTTTATTGTATAAAACCATTTAATATACATAAATTGAAACACAGCAGATACAAGTTAAAACACTTGATTCACTGCACAATGGACACACATAACATTGTGGAACACTCAGTGAGGAATTATAAAAATGATTTCTTTAACCAGTGTACTTAAATCATAATCATAATTCAGATTCCAATAAAACATCCAAATATGTTTGTTGTGAAATTTAGTGGGTGTTTTTCACTGAAAAATATTTTTATTATTCTGTAAGATATCTGAAAATAAACCAGTTGTTAATAAAACCCCCCAGCTGAAAGCACTACAGGAACACCTTTTAACAAACAATAGTCCTGTCAATTAAGACCACTTGACCCTCTGCCAAACACACTTCAGTGGAGGATCCAGAAAATCAATCTAGGGGGTGGGCCCCAGTGCCACAAACATTCCTGAGGGATCTTTGGATTCTCCAATGTATAAAATGAAAAAAAAAAAAAAATATATATTAACTGTTTCAAAATTTAGAGGGGAGGACACGGGGCCCCCTGGCGCCCTTATATCTGTCACTGCACTTGGCAGCATTTGGCAAGGCAACGTTATATACTAATTGAGACAATTTTGACTAAAAATCGCTTTTAATAACATGTCTCCAGTAAGAATATTTTTACAAACCCCAGAGATAGTTATTGAGACTAAAAATATTAATTTTTTTATTGCATCATTTTATTGAGATTCATCTTTTTATAGATCCAAGAATTACAATTACACACCGATACCACATTTACTATATTCAGAAGCTCAAACTGTTAACTTTGCAATAAAGAAATTCCAGTGACATGTTCCATCAATATGATCATTTCATTATTCTAAAATGTACTCTTACAGTAAATTCACATACTGGTTACAATCATATTAAAAAATATTATATTCTTTTTATAAAATTTCAGAAATTGGAAGACAGTCTGGACCAGCCAAAATCTCGTCCATAAATTCTTTATTTTATATTTAAACATTAAAAATTAAGTGTTGTTGGTGATGAACTCACATAACCAATCATAAAACGATAAGCCAGTATTTTCCATAAAAATAAATATTCACAAAATCCTATATCACACCACACCTCATCGCATAACACATATACTACACATGGTGGAAATATCAGATGAAATATAAAGGATTTCACTAACCCTGCATGATTTGGTTTTACATGACATAAAGAACAATTGTATTTTCCTGTGAACATAAAAGGCAAGACACCAACAAAATGCACTTTCGAAGTATGAGGAATTTAAGCCATGATCAACAAAATATTTTATATACTGTACACATTGCCATACTTTTATTTGTCACATTAAAAACAATTTCACCCATACCTGCAACTGAAAGTTCCAAGGGATGTCTATTTAAAATTTTGAGCTATCAACAGGCTCTATATGAATCATAAATTTCTTTAATTTTTTTCTCACATATTTACAAATTTTCCATTAAAACATTAAAAGGTTTTATGTCTATCAGTACAAATGTTCCCAGTTTTGTATCACTGATTCATATGTTATCACAGACAATAAATATGTTACTTGTCATCACTTTTAACACACACACTATATTTGTTCTCTTTACAGTAATAGCATCATACAACAACTATAGCACTTGTTATTGCGTTTTGGACACAGTGACAAAACAAAAGCACATAGACCAATTCCCCTCCATTCACCATAAAACATAAATAAAAATGGATGCATCAATATATCACAGACGTTTGTGCTCAAACAATGCAGTCAATGTGAAACTGAATATTTTTCATCAGCACAAAAATATCCATCGAAGGAGCACAGAGATTCACAATTTTGTAGACACTTAATTTTTTCGTCAACCCTCATTTGTTATTTCTCTCAACCTCGGTAACCATTCACTATCATGTGAATCTATCACATTGGTTATCAGTCACATTACTGTTGTTTATCACACAATGGGTTCTGATTGGACAATGTATTCTCCATGTTGGCTAGTGATTGGTTATTTAGAAGTCAGCAATTGAATAATCTGTATTGTGACTGGCTGATCAAATGAGAGCTGCTGCCTGAGCTGCATATTCTGTGCCCAGCAGTCCCCGACAAAGCAGGCTGAACTCTTTGATCACACTCCGCACTTTACGTTTGTTAACCCGCTCTCTGAAAATATAATACAGGATGCAATAGTAATGTTCCAATGATTAATTATAATCAAAAATTGATAGATTAGCTTCTACTTGTTTGATGATCGAGTATAAAAATATGTAATAGATTGTTACTGTTCCTCCAGTTTAGATATTGTATTTGATTTACATATGTTGGCGTTAGGGTTGGTTTTCTTATAAATAAAAATAAAACATATATTATATAGTTATTAATGATAAAATTGGCCAGTGAACATGACAATAAACGCACAGTCCTAATAATTCAAATTCTTTATTTATGTTCTAACCAATTGTGTAACCAAAAGTTGGTCAGTTGGTTTTAACTAATTAAACCCAAATACGATGCAAATAGACAAAATGCAAAGTAATCAATAGTCTAAAATATTAATTAACACAAATTATCCACAGAAACATGTTATACATTATAAAAGTAACTATAATCTTTTCTGATTAAAAAGAAAACTTAGTAAAATTACAGGATATTAATTTTTGAAACTAGATTAAATGTCTTAAGATAATAAATAGGTTCAGTGTAATCTTTACATTTTTTTTTTTATTACAAATGTCAACTCTCTAGCCAGAAATCTAAATTTCACAATTATTAGAAATTTTAATTATATTCTCAGTGTTCGAAATAAGCACTTGTCAGTTTGTCCTGACAAGTGAAAATCTATTCACACAAGCAAACTGTGCCTCGGTGGTTGTCCAGTGGACAAGTAAAACTTTTCAGTGCAGTTTCATTTTTAGCAATCGCAAACATCATCCTGATACTTGAATAAAATAAATAATTTATTTGGACAAGTGAAAATATTGGCAGACAAGTAGATTTGTAGATGTCTTTGTCCAGTGGACTAATAAAAAATTCTGCATATTTCTATCACTGAGTCTAACTATATAGATGTTCGAAAAGATGTTCGAAAAGACTATCTCAATAACAGCTAATTCTAGTTAAATCCTTAAATTTGAATCCTACCTTATGATAGTTTTCACAAACTGTTCCTTGTCCTTCTTTGTGACTCGCACCGACGGGTAGTCATCCTTCACAACCATCTGTCCTAGCCAGACGTTGAAGTGAGCAACGTGGAACTTGTTCAACAAAAACAGCACATCAGATATGTTGTCCATAACACCACGGGATGACTCACCTCCTATTGACTGATTGATGGAAAAGAAAAAACCCTATACATTTTAACACACTAGCAAACTGTTTATCATAGTATTGGTTCATTTATTTTAGCAAAACAGGTTAAATTGTTTATAACTGTGTGGGCTATTTTATTACATACCTGAAATAATGAATTAAAATATTTGATAAAAGATATTCAAAGAAATTTATAAGCCGAAAGTATATATTCTAGAATTAAATGAAGACATTACCTGACAGGCCAAAACACACACCCCCAAACTCGAGAAAATTGTTTACCATAGTGTTGGTCGATTTATTACATATCTCAATTATTGAATTTTAGCAAATAGATCAAACTGTTTATTACATACCTGAAATAATGAATTTTAGCAAATAGAGCAAAATATTTGACAAATGGCATTTAAAGAAATTTATGAGCAAAATCATATACTGTAAATCATGTAATTAATACGTCATGATATTATTGCGTCCGTACATGAGTGAACAAAAATGCGTATTTTTATTAATGCGTCGGGCAAAAGTCCACATCACATAAAAACCACAGTTGTGTTGTTATTATATTGTTTGGGCTTCATCTTTCATGTTAAAAGAAGTCAGTAGTTGTTTTCACAGCTACTACGTAATCTGAAGCTAATCGCATGGTGGGTCGACCAGGAAGCCCTAATTACTTAAAGTAGTGTAATTAGTATAACTACACCTTATTGTTAAGGGTATGCCTCGCACTTTTGTGTGGTGATTGCTTCTAATTAATCCACCAGTAGGAATAAAAGGTAAACGGGTCGCTATTACAGGGCACAATATTTCACACGAACGCAGACGTATTATTCTAACAAATGTTTTAGACTGATTTTATACACTTGATGCGCAGCACAGGAATATACGTTAACATATGCGATATAGTGCAACAGTGACAACTTGCGACCAGTCTAACTTAAATGCCATGTATAGAGTCGAGCCAAATGGTTTGAAGAAATATGCACGGATTGTTGGTTGCGGTTATATAATTTTCTACTGTTTCATTTTTAAAGGAATATATTTAGTAATAAAATTTGTTGATTATAATTTTACAAATGTTCATAACAGTTTAAACGTATACAGTAATCCAGAAGTGTAAGAAAATTTGAAAAATACTCACATCGCAAAATGAACTTTAAAAAAAACAAACATTTGGAACATCACTGTATTATATAACCGATATGATATTCCAGGAAAGTGAAAATGGAATGGCAACATCGAAACGAAAGAAAGATTCTTGAAGTATTCACAAAAAGACATTTAAAAAAAATGGTTTTTGTATTTTGTTTCATCTTTATATTATAAAAGTTTTATTTTATTTAGAAGTATTACAGTAAAATCCTGCATATTTTTTGTATTGGGAATGAGACTAAACAATGCGTCAAGTTATTATTGCGTTGATGTGTTCGCCGCATTTTTCGCATTAATTACTTGCTTGCATTAATTTCATGATTTACAGTATTCTAAAATTAAATTAAGACATTGCAAAGTCCTGTAGTATTGTTACAGGGAAGTACTTGCCACAAGGTATTGAGTTTGGTGGAATTTAAATTACCTACTATTTAAAAACTGTTATTCAAAATTTATACACAAATGAAAGGCCTTTTACTCCGAAAACTAAAAATGTTTAATAAAGTATAAAATGTTTACCCGAAGAATTCTGTCTACTAAATGTTCACCATGAGCTTCTATCACTTCCTTTATACATTCCACCTCATAACCCGCCGTCAAAAACTCATTCTAAAAATAAGAAAAATATAGAAATTACTGCCACATTTTAAATAGTAATAGAGAAACCAAACATCACCAAATAAAGACAATTCATCACATCAAGTATTAAAACGGACACAATGAATGAATGTTTATGACACCTCAGCACAAAAATACACATCAGCTATTGGGTGTCAGAAAAGAAGGAATGAAATGGTTTATTTAATGACGCACTCAACACATTTTATTTATGGTTATATGGTGTCAGACATATGGTTAAGGACCACACAGATATTAAGAGAGGAAACCTGCTGTTGCCACTTCACGGGCTACTCTTTTCGATTAGCAACAAGGGATCTTTTATATGCACCATCCCATAGACAGGATAGTACATACCACGGCCTTTGTTATACCAGTTGTAGAGCACTGTCTGGAACGAGAAAAAGCCCAACGGGTCCACCGACAGATCCTAGATCGACCGTGCATCAAGCGAATACTGTACCTCTGGGCTACGTCTCGCCCCCTGTGTCAGAAAAGGTAAAACTGACCCAAAGAAAGGACATCACAGGCATATTATGGCTTTGATGTACCAGTAGTGAGCCAATATGGTTAAGAATAAAAAAAAAGAGAGAGGTATAATGAGAAAAATTGATCCACTGACCTGTTGCACTTCATGTAAGTGTTCCACCACTGAGCTACTTCCTGCCCCTCCCCCAACCCTGATGTCTGAATGTAATACAAGTGAGTAAAAATCAGAGTTCTGCATGGGTAGTGCCGATGTAACAAAATGAATATTTACCATGAATGAGCATGCTGCTTTCACTGTGTGGTGTTCTGGCATGCTCATGCCAATGATTCCCGCATGGAACAGACCAATCAGATTGCAGTTCACATTTGTCACTAGATGGCGCATCTTTTTCAGAATCTGAAATGCATTAATAGTACAATGAGTTGAAGAACATTAATATTTACAGGATTGAGTCACAATTAAAACATTTATGAAGTGAAGTAGTTTTTTTCTAACTTAATGAATCGAAAAAAAACAACAATTCTATGTGAGAATGCTGAAATCTTGAAAACAAATGATGACATGGTCTTCAGCACAGCAATAGTTATTTCAGCCAATAACATGATAATTGTGACATCAGTAAGAGAAGACTCCACCCCCACCCCCCAGCTATCACCACGTAGGCTGCAGTTTTCATTTAGCAGTACATTTTATTACAGACAGGATAGCACATACAATAGCCTTTGATATGTCTATAATTAAGAACTGCTTAGTATCATGTATGTTTTACCATTGAACCAAATCAGTGTTCCGACCATATTCAATAATTTTATGAATGCTGCATTATTTGAAATCTAGTATATCTGAAGCTACTGAGAATCTTTCTATCTGACAATTCTGATTACAATGCAGAAAATCAGACCAATTCTACTGCTTGTGACCCCAATTGCCGTACTGGTAAAAAAATATACATTACCTGTGCCAAGAAAGACATGAAGGCTTCTATCACGTCAGTTTTTTCACGGATTGCTAAAAATATAAAAGGAAAAATGGGTTACAGTCTTAAGATACCAGCTTCATCACACCCATTCTAGGAAAGGAAATGTTTTATTTAACGACGCACTCAACACATTTTATTTATGGTTATATGGCACACCCATTCAAACCTAGTCATGATAAATCTAATATCTTGAAGCATAAAACAAATATCTGATTATCCAACAATTCAGAATAAGTTAGAAAGTCTCTATTCATATCGGGGGCAGGATGTAGCCCAGTGGTAAAGCATTTGCTTGATGCACGGTCAGTCTGGGATCAATTCTTGTCGGTGGGCCCATTGGGCTATTTTTCGCTCCAGCCATGGTATGTGTTATCCTGTATGTGGGATAATGCACATAAAAGATCCCTTGCTGCTAATCGAAAAAGAGTAGCCCATGAAGTGGCAACAGAAGGTTTCCTCTCTCAATATCTGAGTGGTCCTTAACCATATGTTCTTAACCATATAACTGTAAATAAAATGTGTTGAGTGCATTGTTAAATAAAACATTTCCTTCCTATTCATATCTTTAATCAATGTGTTCTTGTGGTGTCGTTAAACAAAACAACCTATTCATATCTTTGTTCTGCTCTGTACAGTAAACCAAAATTAAAACAAAACAAGTGTACAAACCAAAATTTCCAGGTTTATAATTGTATAAAAATAATTTTAACATGATTTTATTTGTACATGTGCAACCAGTTACATGTGCTATAGCTATTTTGAGATTTCTGTACCTAAATGTTGTGGAGTCAGTACATAAAAAATTAGGTAATGCTTATAAAACTGTCTGGACTTAGGGTTTCCACAGGTCAGGGGCAGTGCTTATAAAATTGTCTGGACTTAGGTTTCCACAGGTCAGGGGCAGTGCTTATAAAACTGTCTGGACCTAGGTTTCCACAGGTCAGGGGCAGTGCTTATAAAACTGTCTGGACTTAGGTTTCCACAGGTCAGGGGCAGTGCTTATAAAATTGTCTGGACTTAGGGTTTCCACAGGTCAGGGGCAGTGCTTATAAAATTGTCTGGACTTAGGTTTCCACAGGTCAGGGGCAGTGCTTATTAAACTGTCTGGACTTAGGGGTTTCCACAGGTCAGGGGCAGTGCTTATTAAACTGTCTGGACTTAGGGTTTCCACAGGTCAGGGGCAGTGCTTATTAAACTGTCTGGACTTAGGTTTCCACAGGTCAGGTGCAGTGCTTATTAAACTGTCTGGACTTAGGGTTTCCACAGGTCAGGGGCAGTGCTTATTAAACTGTCTGGACTTAGGTTTCCACAGGTCAGGTGCAGTGCTTATTAAACTATCTGGACTTACGGTTTCCACAGGTCAGGGGCAGTGCTTATTAAACTGTCTGGACTTAGGTTTCCACAGGTCAGGGGCAGTGCTTATTAAACTGTCTGGACTTAGGGTTTCCACAGGTCAGGGGCAGTGCTTATTAAACTGTCTGGACTTAGGTTTCCACAGGTCAGGTGCAGTGCTTATTAAACTATCTGGACTTAGGGTTTCCACAGGTCAGGGGCAGTGCTTATTAAACTGTCTGGACTTAGGTTTCCACAGGTCAGGAGCAGTGCTTATTAAACTGTCTGGACTTAGGTTTCCACAGGTCAGGGGCAGTGCTTATAAAACTTTAAAAGTCTAAAATTTGCAAAGTCTTACAAAATCTATTTGTGTGAGCTAGACTTCAGCAAAGTCTATCTGGATGAGTAAGAAGTTTTGAAGCTTAAACGCACAAGGTCTGGAGACTGTCATGTCATTACAATGCCACACAAATTGCAAGCAGAGTTCATACTTCACTACAGCCTGGACTTTAAGCTAAAATTCCACAGCCTTGGTACATAAAAGAAGACAGTAAAATCTAGTTTGATACTCACCAGGAATGTTGTGAAAGATCTCCAGGGACTTGCTACATATGGTACTTAACAACATTTTTGTGAATGGTTCGAAGTTGGAGTCTGACCCAAACAATAAAATTATCTGAAATTGAAATGATTATGGTTACTAAAAAGTGACAGCCAACACTTTGGACTGTGTCAGTTCATAGTAAGTCTGGTCTGTACTAATGAGTATGTGCAATGTGGGTATATGCACTCAACAAATAAAACGTTTTAAAACCCCACCATATGTTAGGGTCAACATTTTTATTGAAGTTATTTTTGCCACTGAAGTTATAAATGATAGATACAATTAAGAACCTAGGACCAAGTTAAAAACACTAATCCATACAGCATGTACTACTAAATGAACATAAATTTGATTTATAAAAGTGAAAAAAAGAAGAAGAATGATCAAATATATTCTATATTTAATTTTTAACCACATCTGCATCATCTAACTTATATGTTAAAAAATCAACCTAATTTCAATGAAATTTTATTCACCATTAAGGAATTTTTTGTCTTCAAAACAAAATCTACAGTACCTAATCACAGTAACAATTATAAAATAGTAAGAACACCATATCACACATCCACTTCAAACAATAATTCAAAACGATTTCACTTGCCTTTATTTCTCTACTTTCACCATCCAGTTCAACTTTTCTGAATGTTACTTACTTGTCTGACTAGATCTAAGATGGCGAAATGTGGGATGGCCTGATACATTTGAATAGTCAACTGTGCAACCTCCTGCGAGACTGGAGAGAAATCGTCCATCAATGTCCGTATTGACTTCCTGAACACCTCACACACAGCCTGGAACAAACAATAACATCATCCCAGATATGCTGATACAGCTCACTGCTAAACAATGAAACAGGGGTGGGAATTAATGAACTGTAAAAAAGAGGAAATTTAGAAGGGTACCGGAAAGTCGTGAAAACCTAGGTTAAATCTGTGCTATCTGACACATTTTGAAGGAAAGGATGAATGCGAGGAAATGCAATGTTCCATGAGAGGAAAACAGCTGATCCAAGGAGAATTCCCACCCCTGATGAAACAATCAATAAAACAATTTATATTTAGACAGATTAAAAATGCAATAAGTTTTACTTCTTGTATTTTTTTCAACATTAAATGCAATAGTTTTGTCAGCATCAAATAAGATTCATCTTGCATAATAGACATACATAGCTGTCCATGCTGACCAGGTTTACACTACTTCAAATATATAAAGTAAGGAAAGGCAGGACTTTAGATCTGACTAATTTGGGCACAACGGCGATGTTTGTCTCTTTTTGAGCACATGAAGGGTATTCCAGTTCAGTACTGTTATTAACAGCTGCTGGAGAGTTTGCATTTTAAATTATTTCAATCTAATTAAACTTAACATATTAATTAAAAGGTCTTTATATAGGCAACGCTGCAACTAACTAAAATAGTGATGTGAACTAACAATCATATATACATATGAAGCCCTCAGTGTGCACTCACAATTCAGCTTTGTTGTCCAGTAAATTAAGAAACGGATGCAAGTACTATATACAGTGAAACCTCTCAAAACCAGACCCTCTGTAAACCGGAATTCCCTCAAAACCGAATGTTTTTCATGGTCCCTTTTTAAATATCTGTGCAGAAGAGAACCCCTCTGAATCGGATACCTCTTAAAACCGGACTGTTTACTTAGTCCCAAGGGTGTCCGATCTACAGGAGTTTTATTGTACCTCCAACACCATAACCAATCATCAGCTAAAACCAATGAACGGAGTGGAAAATTACATCCCTGTCACTACAAACTATTAACAATAACCATCACACTGCAACTTTGTATGGAAGACGACTAATGAAATTTAGACTAACCTCTATTATTCCTTCATCTGTAATCCATTTTGTAACTAAAGCCTGTATTATTGGCATAATTTGCTGCAGAACAACTAAGACCTGGAAAAAAGTTCAATAAAATGATTATAACACAAGACAAGACAAGCTACTAATAATGCCAAGACCTATAAACTTACAAGTCAAGTTCATTTTGCAATACACTGTATATTAGCAATCTTTACAGGCTTGGGAGTATTTGTGTTGATTTCTGTGACTTTCTTTCTCTTTAGGAGCAGGACATAGCCCAGTGGTAAAATGCTCGGTTTGGGATTGATCCCCATCGGTGGACCAATTGGGCCATTTCTTGGTATACCAAAGGCCGTGGTATGTGCTATCCTGTCTGTGGGATGGTGCATATAAAAAATCATTTGCTACTAATTGAAAAAATGTAGAGGATTTCCTCTCTAAGACTTATATGTCAAAATTACCAAATGTTTGACATCCAATAACCGATGATTAATAAATCAATGTGCACCAGTGCTGTCATTAAACAAAACAAACTTCTTCTTATCTTTCTGTTTATTATCAATACGTACAGGCTTGAGAGTATGTGTCTTTGATTTTGGTGACTCTCTTTTCTGTGTACTATCAATACTAACAGGCTTGGGAGTATCTGTCTTTGGCTTCTGTGACTCTCTGTCTGTTAATTATCAATATTTACAGACTTTGTGACTATCTTTCTGTATATTATTATGTAGACTAGGGAGTATTTGTGATTCTCTTTCTGTATGCTATCAATACTTACAGGTTTGGGAGTATCCGTCTTTGGTTTTGGTGACTCTCTTTCTGTATCCAGTGACGAGAAGAGCCAGCTCAGAAGATTGACCTTCAGCAAAATGGCATTCTTGTTCACAGCATTGGGCTTTTAAGTAAAAAAGAGATTATTATCAATACACAGAATTTTTCTTGTCTAGACTCAAAGGATATATTTATATATAAGTATATACAGTAGAATCTCGTTAGGTCGACTCGAAAGGGTCGAATACCCTGCAACACTGAAACCAAAAATGAAGTCCTGAGTTACACTTACTGTATGTTAACCGAATGGTTAGGTGGAACTACTCGATAAGTCGAACACTTTCTCAAGCACTGACGGGGTTCGAGCCAACGGGATTCAAATGTAAAATCTGTGATATGTCTAATAAAGAATACTGACCTCTTGCTTGACAAGCTGTTCTAGTTCAGCGATGTGTGGAGACAGAATCTTTTCCAAATACTGCATGATCTCGGTGAACGGAAGAATGGACAAGACCTGACCGGCACAGGACATCAGGCGTAGGGCATCGCGAGACTGGAATGTAACAGATACTAGAAATAATTAATCTACACTACATAAATTAATTTGTTGGGTTTACCCAGTGTACATAATAGTAAGACAAATTCCATGGAATTAAATGTGTCACCTAACAAATGCTGTCCGTGCACTGTGATGAACATCCAGGACTTAGTTTGTGAAAAACTGATCTAAATGCAAAATTTTTAATGCAAAAGTTGACGCTGTTGGAAAAGTGTTACTTACATCATGCATTTTTACTTTGTAAAAGAAAGACAAAAATAGTGTTTACAGAAGGAAAAAACCAACACATATATCAACTTTCTAACTAAATACCATCCTTTTAACACAGAATGATATACTAAGTAAGATAATTGATAAAATTGACAATGGTGGGTATATATGGTCCAAAGTGTGGTATATCAAAAGTTAAACCATGCAGAAATTATAGTTTAAAGCATTTTTTTTTGCAGGTTTTAAATTTTATGTATTGAGAAAATGTTATTACATGTTGAGTTTATTGCTATGTAGGTGAACTATCCATGGGTATATTAATTACACAGTAATTCTTACCTTTAAGGTATTTCCTTCCAAAACAGACTAGAAAAGAAAAGGTAGGAAAACAAATTAATACATGTAATAAAATATAAACAAGAAATAATAAATTAACAGATGCATTTTAATCTGTTTACAAACTTATTCTATATAACAATGATGGTTTTGAAGATTATTTTCAGAAGAGTCATGACAATATCAATAAATATGAAAATGTTCCAATAACTCAACTATACTTAACCAATATGATTACTAAACTCTAATCTAACCGTAGGCATTATTTAACACAAATCTGGCCAAACAGGCATGTGGAAGTAATTCAGGTAACTCACTTTGTTTTGCATAACCTGTTTGGAAATATAAATGATGACTTAGATGGGCAAGCAAAACTAGACTAGAAACACCCCCCCCCCCCCCCACCCCACCCCACAACAATCCATCATGCAATTTTCAGAAGCATGCAAAAGTAGCTCCCTTCCCCTGGAAAATTCATGTGAACAAATATTTAGACTGCCCCATCTAAAAAATAACCCTGGTATATATATTCCTAAGAATCCGACAGCTTACCTGGCAGGCTGAGAGAATCTGACCAGTGTACGGCTGCATGTGATCCAAATTCTCCCGAGACACGTCTTTCAATGCCATGGTCGCTGCTGTGGCAACCTCACTGTTACCCAGACCCTGCAGGATCAATGGAATGATACAACCTAGGTTTTCAGGGTGACAGTTCATCCATTCACCAAATGAACCTGCGAATGTAAAAATAAAACAAAACATGGTATAAATGTAATCCTGGACATGTCTAGACACTGACAAGTTTAAAAAACTCTTTTCATAATAATTACAAAAATCAAAACTGAAATTACAATTCATCCACTAACTAAAAGAACTGTAACCAAAAAAAATAATTCCATATTCCTAGATAAGCCTAATAACAGTACTTTTTTTTTTTTTTTTTTTTTTTTTTTTTATCCCATTGTCCCTTTTCTTTCTCTTGTTTGAATTCCATCTCATTTCTTTCTAACCTTGTTTCTCCTATTTTTCTCCTTATTCCTGTCCTTATTTCTTCTGCTTATCTGTTGTGACCACTAATGCCTCACACGCCATTTTCCATCAGCTTCTACTGTCGTTTTAATTTGTATGTTTATAATATAAAATATTAAAATGATGCGATATCAAAGGGACACTTACTGCTGTACTTAAAAAAAAGAAACGAAAAACAAGAAAGTAGCTTTTTTACCCTCCCCTCCCCCCCCCCTTAGATATGCTTCTACCCTTTATTTGAAACTGGTTCTTCCAATACTTCCAATAAAGCTCCAAACACTTTTAATTAAATCGACAGAATGAAAACTGACCTATCATGCTGAGGGTTGTAGAAATGAGTTGCACATTGTTGAAAGGGATCTGTGGCAATAATTTCAACAAGGCTGGAAGATACACAGACTCCTCGAGGTCAATACTTTCAGCCACACAGGAAAACAAGTAGAATATTGCTTCAATCATCTGCAAAAATTACAAACAAAAATAATTAAAAGTCAGGGCTTCAAGAATTGTTATAAAATTCTCTAGCCATAGGATCAGTTATTTAAACCATTTACTAGCCACGATTAAAAATTCACCAGCCCTACTTTACTTTAAGTTAATATAATTTTACTAAATAATAGTAATTATCAGATATGTCACCTAAAGAGGGAGATAGAGCTTAAAATACTAACATTGGGGGGTTGGGGTGGGGGCAGCTTATTCATATTTACAAAATAGATTTAACTGCAATAGTTGACCAAAAAAGTCACTAGCCATCAGGCATGGCAATAGTAGTTATTTACTAGCCCAACATTGAATATCACTAGCCATGGGAGTAGGGCTACCATATCTAGAATCCCTGAATGTATAAGAAAATCTGTTACCCAGACATTTTGCCAACAAACTTTTAAGGGAAAAGTGTTTCTAACTGTATCCCTAATTTTATGTCTGTTACATATCTGTTGACAAATAGTGTAGCCACAAGAGAATACAGATCCGGACAAAGAAACTCCATGTTAAAAACAATATTCATATTAAACTAGCAGGCTCAACAATTTTCCTAATAAATATCCTAAGTTCAAGGGCCATAACTCTGTCAAAAATGACCATGAAAGAAAGAAAGAAAGAAATGTTTTATTTAACGACACACTTAACACATTTTATTTACGGTTATATGGCGTCAGACATATGGTTAAGGACCACACAGATTTTGAGAGGAAACCCGCTGTCGCCACTATATGGGCTACTCTTCCGATTAGCAGCAAGGGATCTTTTATTTGCGCTTCCCACAGGCAGGATAGCACAAACCATGGCCTTTGTTGAACCAGTTATGGATCACTGGTCGGTGCAAGTGGTTTACACCTACCAATTGAGCCTTGCGGAACACTCACTCAGGGTTTGGAGTCGGTATCTGGTGAGGTATGCCAGCTGGAGCATCAGCTCCTGGTAGGGTTACCCAAGCTGGACTGGTCAAAGGGTAGAGACTAGACTAATATGGACCGGACAGACAGAGGACGTGAGTCAAGAAAGACAATTGTCTAGGAGAAGCAAACTCAAAAATCAAAACTGGGCTGGAGAGGCTCAGAATTCTAGTAAGGAAACTCTCCTAGGAGAAAGAAAACTCCAAACTCAAACCAAGTCCACTGAAGTCAGAGTACAGAAGCTATGCATAAGCATTAGCGTGGAAACCGAAAGGAAATGTCTGTACATGCACCAAGCTCTATGATCATGAATGTGACAAAACACATCGCATCTGTGCTGTCACAAACTACTAATCTGACAGCAAATGACATAGAACAAGCATTATATTTTGACACCGCCAGACTCATAAGACCCAGATCCAGATTCGTTGTATTTTGGGCCTACATGATGTGTGTGTGTGTGTGTGTGTAATAAGGAGGTTATACCTTATAAATCAAATCTAGAACGATACTACTAATAATGTATGTTTACCTGCCAATGGACGGGTGCTGTTTTAACATTAACAAATCCTGCCAGTGCATTACACATGTGACCAAGCAGAGGCTCCTTTAGGATGTTGAATGCATACATCTGAAAGATTATACCAAGTGTAGAAAAAAAAAATTTAAAAAATAAAATAAGCATATAACAATGTAAAAACTGAACTGACGAAACATCACTGCCAGTTCTTGTTTAATAACAAGATCAATGAAATTCAGTTACTTAGAATAGTTACATAGAATGGTTAAAAAATCCTTATTTGACATGTAATTAAGATATTACTAAGGAGTATGCACCAAATCAAATAACATTTATTTGTGATTTACGGAGTAGATAGATAAAACACAGTCCTCATATCCCTATCCTATACTGGCTGTTTGTAAAACCTCCCCCGCAAAAAAAAAAAACCTCAACCAAACCATAGAAACTGCTAATATAAATTGTTAAATTTTTAAAATAAAATTTTAAACTGAATCTTAAAAAAAATCTTTAAATATTTTTGAATAACTTGTTAAAATTCTGTGTGATTCTTGTTATATAATCAGAGAAATCCAAATATAATCACCATGGTGTCACCAATATCTTGTCTGTAGCAGCGAAACTGTTCTTTTTCCTCTGAAAAAAAATTATTTTATCAAAAACATATCTGAAAAAGTTGATATTTAATTTAATGATATTAAGTATGCAGTCAGTTTATGCAGATCTATGTTAATATTAAAATGGAAACTTAAACTAGTAGTTACTTGTTAGCCAAATATGTTTATCTTTAACGAAATCCACTTGCCTGCTGACCAACCAGCATACTCTGTTTCACTTGGATACTGAACTTTGTGGACTAGGACCTCCATGAGAGAGAAGTAGATTGGCTGGAATACTGGAAACAGCAGCTGGTGCTTGGAAACTTCAACCATTCCCACTTCATCCTGGAAAACACCATTTGAAAGTTAAAAAAGTTAACTTTTGTTTTGTTAACGACACCACTAGAGTACATTCATTTATTGATTATCGGCTATTGAATGTCAAACATTTGTTCATTTTGACATATTGTCTACCCTCACTATCATCTATTAGTAGCAAGGGATCTTTTATAAGCACTATCCCACAGACAGGATAGCACATTCCACGGCCTTTGATATACCAGTCATGGTGCACAGGCTGCGGTGACAAATAGCCCAACAGGCCCATAGACAGGGATTGATCCTAGACGGATCGCGCACCAGGTCAATGCTTTACCACTGAGCTACAAATACAATTTGACATGTAATGTCATTACTGAAATGATTTTTTTATTATTATTGAAACATATTTTATTGCATATAAGGTACAAATGAATTGGGTACAAGTTATCCAACTTATGAGGACCTCTCCTAAATCCAGAAATGATACATGTAATGTCTAATCAAGAAACTAACACACTGTGGGTATATTCAATACTAAGACATGTTCAGGAAGGCCAGTGGTTGTAATGCTTGCTAGACTACCTTTTTGCACCTAATGCGAGATGAATGTGATATGATAGAAGACAATGGTACCAGGCAAACATTTTGCAAGTGCTTGGCCTCCTTAACATGTAAATGATTTTTATATGCCTGCTTACTTGACTGAAATTATTTTTAATACAAATAGAACCCTTTTTTTTTTTTTTTTTTTTTTAATTATTATTTGTTTGTTTGTTTATTCATTTTAATCTTAAGTCCAGATCAACATTCCTAGAGTTTCACAGATTTATTCTAAAATTTGACAAATCAAATAGTACATTAAAACGGACAAATTTGTTTACTTGAAGATCTAAGCAGTGTATTTGCTTTGTAGGATGCTCGAAACCTTAGTGGTATAGGAGCATGTTAAAATATATCGCTTTGTAGTTTATAATTTATTTAATACATGAGTTTGAACTGCTTTACCTGGAGAATGTACCAAAAGGTAAAGGTAAGATCACTGCAGTTCTCATCAACAGGAAAGTGGCCAGGCATGGACGTACAAAACTGAAATACACAAATAAAATAACAAAAACCAGTAAAAAAAAAAAAAGCATTCATCTAATGTTTTGAAGATATTTACAAAAAATAATAACTAAATAATTTTTTTTATTTAATGCAACATTAGAGAAAATTTTAATTTCTATAATAGTGGCTTAATAAAAGTGAAAAAAACTTCAAGTTTTCTCTTTTCATAAAAACTGAATCTGACCTCTATTTTCTCCATCATTTATGGACTAATCCAAACCAAAAGTTCAAACAATTAGGGACAAGTCAGATAACAAGAGAAAATATAAAGCAAGTATTACTAACTTTAAATATAATTTAAAAAGGCAAGACTAACTAAAAATACTGTCTTACCAGAACGAGATGTAGAAATGCCATTACTCTTGTCCTGATTTGTTCATCCTCATTCAACACTGAATCCACAATAAGTTTTGTATGGTTCTCAGCCAAAGACACAATCACACGGGTCAGACCATGACACGTTTCCTGTGTGTACACAAACAGAACACTTCTGTTTAGAAAACAGTCATGTAGCAAACACCATGGTATACTTTCTTCAAGGAAATAAACAGCACAACTTTTTTTCTTCACATTTCCTTTAATAAAATAATATTATGTCTACATAATGTAATATCAAGGGCAGCAATATTTTGTTATTCCAGGCACTGAAATAAAGATAGTCTTACATTACCCATGTACAAGCTGCCAAAAAAATATATCCTGGTAATCTATACGTTGCAACACATTTATCAAGATTACATTTCCAATTATTACTTCTAAAACCCCACAGTAGACCCACTGATACTTTGTTCTTCATCCATATTACTGTTCTAATTGTCTTGACACTTTGATGTGGATCTTATATTTAGATAACATAGAAATGTTACTACTGTTCAATAAGATTTTGTAGAGAATGAAGGAAGGAAATACAGTTATATGGCGTCAGACATATGGTTAAGGACCACACAGATATTGAGAGAGAAAACGTGCTGTCGCCACTTCATGGGCTACTCTTTTTGATTAGCAGCAAGGGATCTTTTATATGCACAGATAGGATAACACATATCACAGCCTCTGATATACCAGTCGTAGTGCACTGTCTGGAGCAAGAGATAGCCCAAAGGGCACACTGACGGGGATCGATCCCAGACCGACCGCACATCAAGCGAACGTTTTACCACTGGGCTACGTCCCACCCCTTTGTAGAGAATGAAGTTGTGTTCTTGACTTTATTGCCTTGTGGTAACCTCCTGATAACCTGAATGACCATTCTTGACTTATTTTGATGTCTGTTATTCCCCAAAATATACTAACTGTGTATGAAATATGAAACTGTTTTGTGCAGGGAAAATTTTCCTGTTCTCAATTCCCACATTACCTCGCATGGTGGTGTGACAAGAATGGGTTCCTAGCTATTTGCAGTTTATAATATACCTTAAGTATTTTTTGAGAACACTCAGCTGTTGAGGCATAATATCTGGTAAAACAAATGTACTAAATGATTACCAAGTCATGTCCTTCTGCTGATTTTTTCAACATATCTTGAAGTTGTAATACATGAACCAACAGCTTTTGCATTGTGACTGTGTACCTTCATTGAAAAAAACAAAATCAAATTCGAGAATTTTAAAATAAAATAGTTTAATCAATAACGCTACATAATATATTACGACTAATCAGCAATAAAAGTAAATAAATTCCTGACAACAAAATAAGAAGCAACTCTGCAAGACACTAACAGAAGAAAATTATGTTTGAGAGTAAGAGAGGAAACCCATTGCTGCCACAAAGAAGAAAGGAATCTTTTATCTGCATTTTTCTAGACAAAAAGGCACTACCACTGTTGTTAGTATACCAGACATGGATCACTAGTAGGAGGGAAAACAAAAATAATAATTTTATGACACATTCTTTCTTTCTTTCACTTATTTTCATGCTTATGTCCAATTAAGGTTCAAGCATGCTGTCCTGGGCACACGTCTCAGCTATCTGGGCTGTAGAGAAGAGGGTGTAGTGGTCTAACACCTACCCAATGAGTCGTTAAAACTCGCTCTGGGTGGGAGCCAGTACTGGGCTGTGAACCCAGTACCTACCAGTCTTATGTCCAATGGCCTAACCATGACACCACCGAGGCCATTAAACACATTTTTAATTATGGTCATATGGCATCAGACATAATGGTGGTTAAAGATCACACAAATAATTAGAGTGAAAATCTGCTGCCACCACTTAATGAGCTACTCTTTCCAAGTAGCAGCAAGGGATTTTTTATATGCATTATTAAACAGACATTATTATAAAAAACACAAACATTGATCTATTGTGCAGCAGGCAAGCGCTTTAGCACAAGGCTAAGACCTGCCCCATCACTAGGTATGATAAAAAAAAACCCACTAGGTCCACCAATGGTGATTGATCCAGACCAAACTCTCCATAATCTTAGTATGGGGAGCAATTTATTATACAACATTTAGTGATATATCTTAAAATATCAGTGAAATAAAAGTGTTATCAGTCACTCAGTGATGATAACACATTTTGGAGTGAAAATTTCATTATTTTACTCTAAAATGTGTTATCATCACTGTAGAAGTGTTATTTTCACTGTAAGAAAGCCAGAACTATTTTGCAGCTGGCATTTTAAAAATAAAGGTAAATTGCCAAAAGTTATATAATAAATAGAAAATTTCATGTTTTTTGTCAAATGTGATTTATATCTCATCAACTGAAGTTTGCAATCATATCACACTTGTGAGATATGATTGCAAACTTCACTCGATGAGATATAAATATTTGACAAAAAACATGAAATATCCTCTATCAATCACACCCCTCTTTTTTTTTCTAGGTGAGGTCTGTTGGATCCTATGGCCCATTGTACCTTACACAAACTCTCTACATCTCACTTCTACATAAAGAGTAACCAAACCCACCTATGTGAGTCTGGATTGGAAAAGACATTGGTCAGAGTGTCGGTGGCTATCTCAAACAGCTGTGGGTTGTGCAGTGACTGGAACACACTCAGAATAATCTGCTCTCCCTCGTTAACAGGTACGCCAAACTCCACCCAGCTGGAGAAACACTTGAGGGCAACTTCATAAACTTCAGTAGGAGAGTGCGAATTTAACAGGCTCTGAATTAATGGTAGCACTGGGGAAAAAGAAGAAAGAAAACAGATTTTAAAAAACCCAACATGTCTTCTGTGGAATTCATATGCTAATTTGGTGTCCAAAATATTAAGAAGAAAAAAAAAATTGTAATTCACGATGTAACAATATTTGATTAATCTAGTTTTATTTAAATCGATTAATTTAAAAACTATTAAAATCCTTAAGGAGTGAATAACAAGTTGGACATAAACTTACCCTGGTCCCGGCCTTTGTTTAGTTCTGCCCTGAGCACTGTTCTTCTATGATGACCTAGATTAGCACTGAAAAACTGGACACAAACAATATGGACATCAAACATAGTTTTTTTTGCAAAGTATGACTGGTTACCAAACTTTGTACTGTACTTCATTAAGAAAAATTATTCTTCTAGTTTAACTGAACATCTTTTAAAGAAAAAATTATCCTGGTAAAAAAAAACCCACATTAATATGTAAATTAACTTCAAGTTGATATTTACAAAATATTTTGTATTTATATTAGTAAACTGAAAATTATTTGGGAAGATTCAGCCTCATATAAAATTAATAAAATGCAGGTATAAAATAATTTAATTCGTAAAAATACTATAAAAACTAGAAGAAAATTTAGTTTGAACTTACTTCTTCTGGAATCACAGTCAGAATTTCTAACAACATTTTACATCTCTGAATATTCTGAAAAATAAATAAATTGAAAAATAAGAAGGAAACAAACCCCACAAATAGTTCTTTATTTATTGCAAATATAAGGACAAAAAAGTATAAAAATAAAAAGCCTTAGACAATCACATTAAAAAACCACATAAAACCATTTACCTTTTCAGATTACAAACATAATTATTATAATTAATTTATTGTCTTTATTTTTTCTATAACAAAACAGAACAGGTTATTATTACATGTTTGTTTGTGCTTCATATTTTGTTTTTAATACTGTGTATAAAGAAGATACGTCTTCAACAGTCTCTCATCCAACATGGGAAAAACTATAACTTCAATGATACAGTCATGTTTTGAAATACACAATAACACTTACAGTAACATTATGGAATTCCTGTCTTTGGAAAGTTGTGATTAGGTTTTCAATTGGATCAGGCCAAACCTCTGGAGCTGTCTGATTTATAAACGAACCAAGCTGAAGCGAAAAAATAAAATAAATAATACACTAAAGTAAGATAATACTATGTTTTACTACATCAACAACATAATATTTATATTCTGCTATTTCTAATACCAATTTAGACACAACCAGCAAGCACCCCTGATTTTTGTAGAATATTTGAAGCAGTAGAGTACTAGTATTCCTAATATATCCTGAATTCCTAATGTTCAAGAGTAATAATAAAAATCGTAATATTTTATCCACAGTTATCTGAAGCCTTATGTTGTTAAAAAGTTATGTTATGAGTCTCACAGAGAGTCTAATTATGAGACTAATTTCTCAAATGGCTTCCCAATTTCTAAACATTTTTCTTCCAGATTAAAATCTGAAAAGCAATCCCAATCAACAAAATGAATTTCGAGCCAATTGTCCGTCCCATCATTCTATAAAACAAAATTGTAAATAATTTCAGTTTGGTTTAACGTAAGAAGAAAAGTAAAAGTGTTTTGGAAATAACCCAAAAATATTATTTCTGTGTGCAATTTAAAAATCAATCAGCTTAGAAATAAATCAACTTGTAGTAAATTTTATAGTATGAAAAAAAGGCGTTCCCAGTGGGATGGACTATAGCTAAGGTAATACTAAACTACTCACAGAAACACACTGTAGTATGAAAAAAAGGCGTTCCCAGTGGGATGGACTATAGCTAAGGTAATACTAAACTACTCACAGAAACAAAGAGCCGTGTGAGCACCAACTTGGGACCATTAACAAACTGAAGAATCTTCTCCATGAGGCGACTCTTGAGACTCTCATACTGGTCAGGTGGAACCTCGTGCCTGTAGTTTTAAACAACACTCTAACATCAACTCAACTCATAAAATCTAAACTCATAAGTCAACCGAAACACAGTTTAATATCAAAACTTGTGGCTATTTCTTGTTCATAACATTTGCTTGATGTGCAATAGTCACACAAATGTTTTGTATTTTTTAAATTTATTTAAAGTTTTTTTTTAATTCACAAAAATCCAAATCCAAATACCCATCCAATTCCATAGTCACATAACTGATGGACACAATTTTGTTTTTATTCCTGTTTCAACTAGTACTCTATAATTGATAAAAGACAACATCTGAGTCACAGCTGCATTTCTATAAACCAACAAAACTAGGTATACTGGTGAAAAATAAATAATGATATTTAATACAATGATAGTAGGTTTAAGTACTGATCAGGCAGCAGTGATGACTGGAATACATAATAGATCGGGGGCAAAACTTAAATGGGTATCTCCTGATCTGGTGTACAGATCCACTGCATTGCCCTGCGCCTAAACCTAACAAGTTCTCAAGCTGCTAAAGCTGTTCCCGCATTTGATAGATTAAATAGGATAATCAACAGCATATTTTGGTTTTATAAGTCTTCTTCCATTAAGCATCACAAATTGAGGGCTTTTCAAGATGTCTTAGTTTAATGTATGCTTCAGGTCAAGGACCCTTCTACTGTGAGGCAGTCATCTCTTGAGGTGGTCGTGAGAATGTGTTTCAACTGTTTTCCAGCCATTGTGTAATCTCTGAGATATGAGGCCACAGAGAATAAGAATGCAACTGTCACAAGAATTCTTTGAGAAACAGACACTGCATTCTTTCTATCCATTTCTGACATATGTACTCATGGTCTTGAAAAAGTCTAGCAGTAATAGGATTTAAGCTAAGAAAACAATAAAGGGACATACCCTAGTTATTAAACACTACAGCATATTTTTCACTATTAGAGCCGTTCACTGAAATCAAACATTACTTATATTTTATTCTTTAGATCATCCATTTCCGTAGAACCGAAATGTTTCTTGTCATCATGGTGTTTCTAATACCAAAAATTGCATTTTTCATATTTTTAAAAACGCATGTAAATCTGAGAAGTAGCGGTTTACTGATTCGATTTCTAGTCTATTTTTAAGGACATTTCCTGTTATAACGTCACAGACTCTTCTTTCACTGTAGCTTTATCCAACAGGTTTGTAAATTAACTAAAACTTAGTGCCCATTTTTTTTACGGGTTATATTGTGAATGTTGTAATAGAATAATTGAAGAAACTTGTTTCATTATAGGTGTTGTTTCTACGTATTATTATTAGACTTGACTTGATGACTTGTGTGAACAGCAATCACCAGCAAGGTTAATTTAATTTGTCTAAAAGTGGTCAATTTAACATTTTGAGCTGTACCTCTTACACAAAGATAAAAGGCGGGGGCAGGTCGGTATTAAAATAAATGAACCCAATACAAATCAACTGTGATCAAACTTGTTTCAAAATGACATTATTACTGAAATAACATGCTACACTCAACCAACAGATCAAAGATGTGATGTTTGACCTATATTGGCTTTAGGACTTTGTCTATATATCTGACTCAAATTCTGAAAACAATGAAACGACAAGTATAATTGTAAACAATTCAATTTATTAAACTGTTGGCCACTTTACTGTAAATACTTGAAGTAACGTATGCTTATAAAACGGTGCATGTTATATGTGAATTGGTCCTGTAAAATGTCTAGAAAACCCTTGAGTGATATGGGTTATACAAGGATGCATTTTATACTATGCAAAATATGGTAATACAACAAATCACTTGCCAGAATCTGGAGATCTTCACATGCAATGTACTGGCTCCAAAAAACTGGATTTCTGTTCCCTAGAATTAAAAACATTCATGTTGGAAGTATGTTGGTATTATATTTAAATGTAGAAAACGTGGTGATTTTTCTTTTAAGAATACTTCACCTGGAGCAAAGAAAAAAGACGTCTAAACCAAATCAGCAAAGGAAAAAGAAGGAAGTTAAAGTCATGTGACCAAAACAGAAAGGAGGACTCACTGGAGGAATTTTAGGCCATCCCATTGGCTGATGGGACATTCGAACCAGACTACTATCCTTAGGGAAATATGCATTTGTTTTGAGACCAGGTGAAGTAGAAAAGAAATAACCATGTATGTGTAAAGTAAAAAATACTTTAGAATTAAAAAACAGAATCAAATAATTTAACAATTCCACACAATGAAATGTCTTGCCTAACACACAAACATATTTGGTGTCACTCATGGTTGCATCCATACATGTTCATATAAATGTATGTTTTTAAAAAAACAGAAAACATTTAATTAAATTTTTTATTTAATATATTAATAATTTTGATTTTTTTAACATGCATTCATAAATAAATTTTCATTGATCAAGGACGTATTTCTGAGAAATTGATATAAACATGAAAACTTAAAATTGAGCTAAGACTAAAGTTATCAGGGCTAGCTCTGGGCGACCAGAAAATTTCGCCAAATTGTCTATTAAACTTTAAACATTACTGAAACAGTTATTTACTAACAAAATATCAATTATTACATAAAAGTATTTTGCCAAATTAAAATATAATTCGCCAATGGTTTTTAAAATTCACAATTGGTGAATTTAGCAAGTGCCAGAGCTAGCACTGGTTATTTTAATTTAAAATCAAAAACAAATTTAAGATGTACTGAGATGAACATACACATTTGCAACTATAAACCAAATTTCATTATCTAGGAGTTATAGTATTTAATACCTATACCTCACAACACATTATGTATATCATTCATGCAAATTATGTCAAATACATGTTTGTAAAGTCACATGATCAAGGTTTGTTTGTTTTACTATTTATAATAAATAGTCTTTAACATCTAATCTCAGGTAACACAATTTTTATTACACCAATAATACTGTGAAATCCTTCATTTTTATGGGCTTAAATTATTGTGGATTTGCTAAAATATGAAGTTCATTGGGTACTTAAATTTGTAGATCAAAAAGGTAGTATAAATTTTAATTATATATATATATATATATATATATATATATATATATATATATATATATATATACAGTCATCTCCACTTATTTGCACATCGGTGTATAGCATAATTCGGTTAATCGACTATTTTCACCCAACACGGAACCATTTGCCCTTATAACACTACAAAACATCCGGTTATTTGCACAGACTACAGGCTATATATCAGTTATTTGCACATATAAATAACGATTTTTTTTTTTTGTGTGTGCTAAATTAATGTCACAAATGACTGAGAATGTCTATCAAACTTTGGCAAAAAAACTCAAATAAATCACTGATTAATCTGTTTTGTTTGAGCTCACTGTGTGGTAAGCCGACTGTAATCGCTGTTTACAGAGTCGACGTGTGACATGCAAATGAGATGGTGTGCACGTTACTACTGGTGAATCACAATACCCGAATACAAAATTTAAGAAAGACATAATTAAGTTGAATAAACCTAAGACCTAATGTTTTGTTTGCAATATATTGCTGTTAATCAGAGGCCATCTCAATAACAGGTAACTCTCCGACTATTATTTTTAGAAGTACCGCCTGTGCGCTTGTACGCATGCGCACTCAACTATTGAGGCCCTATTCGATTGACGTGTTCAGGGCAATCATTGTTCTGTATCAATTATTACGTTATGTTGAGAAGCCTTGTTAATAATTAAAAGATTACAGATCAATCGTCCTAGGCGGTTATGTTGTTAATAAATGTGACCGAGAAAGGGTTGTTGTTCACTTATTCATTAGATGCAGTGCACGCTATATCTGTTAAACGCAAAAGAAACGATTTATCACTTGCTTCCCAGAAAATGTAGCGGGAAAAAAAAAGACTGGTGGGAGAGGTCGTCAAAAAAAAAAAAACATAACAAAGACCGTTATTTATGGATCATCCCTAAGTTTCTGCTATATTGTTAGACACCAATCAGTCGGACCGCACCATGAAGGTCAGTCAATTGTGTTAGACCGGTCATGCATGCAATGCAGACTGCTGGAACTGATAACGACTCACTAGCCGAGCTTAACTTTAATTGCTTAACAACAGCAAAGTCATTATTTGGGGATCACAAATAATACCAAAGCTTGCCATATCTTTTGGGATGGAAAGAACACCATACCAGCAAATTCATACAAGTTCACGTAATTCTATTCGGTCAATCGCTAATTCCGGAAACTGACGTCATTTTGTAAAACGTGCACCGATGAAACGTGAACTTTTTGATGGTTCTGTTGTTTCAAGTTTATCTCATTAACTACATGGCTAATACACTTTGTTTACACTAGTGGATGGTCAGTGTTTTTTTTTTTAATGCACAAAGTTTGTGTTTTTAGAAAACGACGCCAGTTTGTGTCTTTAGAAAACGACGCCAGTTTGTGTCTTTAGAAAACGACGCCCAGTGACGGACGTTGTTGGTTTTTAAACAAATGATTTCTGGTCTGGCAGATTAAAACAAAAACATCATGCTAATTATATATATATATATTTTTTTTTTTACATTTATATATATCCAACTGCATGTGACATGTGTTAACTGTAATAGTTCCGGTAGGAAGTACCGCATTGTGCTAGACTATCTCCCATGCCACTTTGTAGTTGGATGGCTGTTACAAAGTGAAAGTCAGTACTCTATCGGTTAATCGACTAACCCGGTTAATTGCACAAAATCGAGCAGCACCGAGGGTATGCAAATAAGCGGGTTTGACTATATATATATATATATATACACACGCATATATTTTTGTTATGTTCTTAAATTTGTTGACTGCACTTCTCCACAAATTACACAAAAATTTCACCACCATGAATGAAAATGATTTTACAGTACTGCATAATAACGGTCATTTTCAGAGTACAACATGTACTAATGACTTTTATCATGTGATCAAGCTGTATTATGAGAACTAATAAATTATAATGGTTTAAGCTGCATGCATGTAGACTAAGCAGTAAACAATTATGCAAAGAATACTATAAATTGCATCCAACAAGTTGTTATAGGTCACACAGTGAGTACGTTCCTTTAGATATGAAAGAAATCCAAATGAGGATACCTTGTCTGGCTGTACGAGATCCCAGCAGAAAGTCCATGCTTGAGGAGAGATCTGTGCTCGCGTTAACCACTGGTGAACCTCTGGATGAAGATTGCCATTACAGTAGAACTGTAACACAGCCTGTAACATAACATGTTAAGATTAGATTAAAACACTGGCAAATAAAAACAATCACAGCTTATAGGGTATCGTATTGAAGACCAATTCAGTACATATTCCCCCTTGGTGAGGCATACAAATTTAAATAACATCCATCCTCCATTTTGTTAACATTATTTTTCCATAATACTTGCCTTGCCCCCTACCTGTTTTGGCAAGGTAATACAGGGTATCCAGGGCTTCTAGATTATGGTTGCTCTACTTCCATGGCTAGTGATATTTAATGTTGGGCTAGTAAATAACTACTACTGCCATACCTGACGGCTAGTGGAAAAAAAGAAGAAGAGTCAAATGTTGCAGTTAACTCTATTTTGTAAATATGAAAATCCTTCCCCCCACCCAACCATAATGTTAGTGCTTTTAAGCTCTATCTCCCTCTTTAGGTGACATATCTCATTATTACTATTATTTAGTAAAATTGTATTAACTTTTTAAGTAAAGTAGGGCTAGTGAATTTTTAATTGTGGCTAGTAAATTGTTTTAATCACTGATCTCATGGCTAGTGGATTTTATAAAAATTCTAGAAGCCCTGGTATCATATTGGACAGGTAATCCAAAGAAGTAGATTTTCCAGCTACCCACCTGAGTAATAACACCCAAGGTACAAATTGTACCAGTAATAGGTAGCTATGCATTTAAGGTGATCTTAGGCCTAAGATCGCTTCGTGGAATGGGGCCCAGGATTGTACAAGTGATTTACAGTAATGAAATTCAAGGTACAGAATTTTACCAGTCATCTTGAGTAATGAAATCCAAGGTACAGGATTGTACAGGTTATCCACCCAAATTGAGTTGCCAGATGTAAGACCACTACACCAGCTTCTCTCACAAACACTTAACCTTTGCTGAGAACAAACAGTTTTAGCTAGCTAAGGTTTGTGCCCAAGGATGTGTGCTTGATTCTTAATAAATTGGATATACAAATAAAAATAAAGTTAAAATAAAACTGTTTTCTGAACACATCTATCAGTGAATAAAATGTATATTAATGGTTATTTAAACATAAAATTTGTGTCCATGTTATAAAAAATTGTACTCAACCTGTTCAACGTTTGCAGCTGAGTAGTCCATATTATCTTCTTTCTAACCATCTGTGATATCACAAAGTAAAGGAATTTCTTGCATTTAAAATGCAGAATAAACAAATCTGAAAAATGTGTAAAACATCATTAATTACATTTTCTAAAGCTGTATATTATATAAAGCCACAAACTCATTAAGACCAATTAATACGTAACTCCCTTTAAAGGAATGCTAAAGCAAGGCTTTTGGACTGGTGTGCATATTCAACGATACATAATGCACATTATTGCTTAATATCAGTAAGTATAATCATAAAGTTATTTAATAAAATAGTTAAATGTGACGGCTATTATATATAACGGGCGCAGCCATTTTGTACTACCCCAGTGAATACGCCCTCTGGCGAGCTGGTGGTTACATAATACCTAATATGTCACGTCAGGAATTAGTCTTCGAACTGAAGAAACAAAACATACCTGATTTTTGCAGATGCATTGCAATGTTCTGTAATAATATCTATCCCAGTAACACACAAACGTGTATATGTAGTTTATTTTTCAATACAAAATAAACCACCATTGCCAAAGTATTGAAATAACTGTATTATATTTTGTATATAAATTAACCCACATACTGAAATAATGGTTGGAGTGTTTTCTTGCTTAATTGGTATTTTCTTTCCGTGGCCTGTACCTGTGGTTCTTGATTGGCAGGTGTATATTTAGACGGTCCCTAGACACTGCGTCTAGACACACTAAAAAGACGTGCCTCTTTTATTAAGATCACAGGGTATTGTGTGATAACCTCAAATCGTAATGGACTTTACCAGCTTTATTACTGTAAGTAATTCTGTAAAACACTTGATTAAGTAGACTTTCCCATCTAAAATCACAAAACTTACCAATTACATAGTCCCAGAGAAAAGAAAATTATCACTTGGGTATTGTGAGTGGTCATTTTTGCTCGAACGTATCCTACCAATAGGCCTAATAATATGCATTTTTTCTTTGGTTTTTTAAAAGAAAAAAATACTACAACTCCATTTTGTTATATTGATGCAAATGGAAATATATTTAGTTAAATAGTTTATTATACTATCAAGTCATTTATGTTGTTTTACAAGTCAGGTTGATGAAAGCGAAGTGCCTTGTCGTAAATTAGAGCATTTGTTTATACTGTGCATAACAGAGAAGTTGGACCTGAGTTGACGTCACTTCACCCCAAGCTATACCACCGGACATCACAAAAACTAAACAAAATGGCTGCCCCAGTTGGCAGGAATAATCACATTTTTTTATTAATTCTAAAATTACTCATTTTTCATTTGTTAAAGTGTCAGTATGTGTTGATGGTCCGGGTAAGCATCTTTGCAACACATAAGGCTCTTGTTGGAGTTTAATCTACCTTTAACACTCATTAGACATTATACCTCAATTGCCTAGTTACAAATACAATGTAGGACTATCCAACTGATAGCCAGCCTTGAACGAAAACAAAATCTGAGAGAGTAATTTAAAGGCACCTGATTATCTTCTCCACAATGATTATCAATCTAGATACAAAGCATCAGGTAGACCAGTGAAATTAACACAACCAAAACTGACTGCTGTATGCTTGTTTTTTAAAGTTAATTTTTTAAAAATAGAATACTTCGTGAACCCGACTGTTCGATACCATTTTTTTTACCATTTGTTCGAAAACATATCCAACTTACTTTTGTTTGATACTTCAAGCATGCCCCCAAACCCCTTTAGCTCAGTGTACATCAAACTATTTTGCCAACCCTCTGAACAAAAATCCTGTGGGAAACACTGGATAGATATGTTATAAAACAAGTCATAAGATAAATGGGATCAATGGACGCTTATACAGCAAGCACTGGTCAAGTAACATACCGGTAATGATATATGTGGAAACAGGAAATGTCATTTACCTTTAGGCTTAATGTTAAATATACATTTGATTTCATGAAACTATGGAGTTATTAAATTTGTGTGGCAATAATGAATTAAAGTCCGAACCAAATTGTTAACAACTACGATAAATTATTCTCCTACCAGGGTTTCCACAAGACGGTAAAACGAGTATGGCGCCATACCCAAATTATTTTGCAGATTTTTTTTTAAAGTTAACCTTTTGACAAAATTAATTACTTTCATCATTACTGTATGATTTTCTTAACCCTAACCCTAAACTCAACCCATTTTCTTTCTGTAGGAGGCCCCCATACACCCTGTTGACTGTGGTTGCATTCAATTTTATAGCGCCATACCCAAAAAATTCTTTCTTGTAAAAACACTGCCTACCTTTAATTAGCTTTAGATTTTTCCACTTTCTGTCCAAATATAAATCAAGAAAAAAATATTACAGTGATACAGATTCCACATACGAGACTATAACAATGTCACTGCTATCGACTTCGCCGAGATATAGGCCAAAATACATGCAGTTTTTCACTGTCTGCCATTTTGCTTTTTTGGGGAATACTCTTCCAGAGTGGTGGAAGCCTCCTATGTATGTGACGTAATTAATCTGACATCATGAGTGTGTTATACCTTAGCGCATGTCATGAGGTTGTTAGATTACATTATATCGATCCACCCCTTTTGAATAGTATTCCATAACAAGCATAATAGCAGACGGCAGAAACTGCATGTATTTGGCCCTATGCGATCTCAGCAAAGTCGATATTGGTCACATCGTTAGTCTTTGCGTGCGGAATCTGTGAATGTAATGGAGTTTTTCACGATTTGTATGTGGACAAAATTTGGGTGAAATATAACGGTAATTAAAGGTAGGAGAGTAATTTATCGTTACTTTAGGCAACATAAACATCATGTTGGTATTCCTGAATGAAAACTACAGTAACTCTAATATTTATAACTTTTTTTTAATATGCACATTTTTTAATGGAAAAATAGAAGGAACTCTTTCCCAAAATAAAAACAAAATGCTGACACCCTCAGACACAAAACACACAGAGTGACAGACCCAATATATTTTTAAAGGCCTTGTCATTAACATATAGCAGTCTATTACTGGATTACAGGTCCTACAGTAGTCATTATTTCCTAAAACTTACAAAGTCCAACAGTGTACTATTTCACTATTATGTGTCTGAGTGAAATTGTTTAACATAAGTTGTTTTAATTTGAACACAAAATCACAGTAATGACAAATTTTTAAGTTAGGAGAACCCTGTTGAATAACCTATATCTGCTTGTGTTACGCTTATAGTACCAGTTCTATTTCGAGGTTGGTTGCATATGACCGGGTTATTATGTAAGATAAAAGTAATCGATAACTTAATAACTATATCAATAACTTTAAACAATATATATATATAAAATTAAATATCTGTAGCTATATACTTTTGCATTATCTTATTTATTTCAATTAAACACATTAATTATGAAATTATTTGGAAAAAAGAAATGTACACCAATGTTATCAATTACTGCATCCAAACAACAATGGCTGCCCCCATGTAAAGACTCGCAAAAAGTTATTTCGTATTATACTATAGCCGATATCGACAATATTTTGCTAGACTAAGTAGCGATGAGCAACATATATATTCAGGAGCCTCCTACCCACGGAAAGGTACGCTTTATTCGATTCATAAACATCAAATAATACATTTGGACCATATCGTATGCTGTCAGGAAGGAAACTTATTTAACGACACACTCAGCACATTTTATTTACGGTTATATGACGTCGGACACATGGTTAAGGACCACACATATATTGAGAGAAAACCCACTGTCGTCACTTCATGGGCTACTCATTTTTATTATCAGCAAGGGATCTTTCATATGCTGCCTATGCACCATCCCACAGACAGGATAGTATATACCGCAGTCTTTATTACACCAGTTGTGGAGCACTGACTGGAATGAGGTATGCTGTCAGTGTGACTATAATTTCCATTCTGGAATTTCCTTTCAGTTCCACTGTTTCAACTGATATTATAATCTGTAGCTTATGGTATATTGACATGTAGTATGTACATGATAGGAATCCAGGTGAAAACCCCCTTCGGTCAAAACCCCCTCGGTCAAAACCCCCTCGGTCAAAACCCCCTCCAGTCAAAACCCCCTCCAGTCAAAACCCCATGCAATAAATAGTCAGACGGTCAAAACCCCTTCTTATTATTATTGTTTGGTATTTATAGTGGTAAAGTTGGTATAATATTAACATAGATGAATAATTGTTTTAATCTCTTTTGAATAATTATCTGAAATATATTTATTTATGTTGTTATTTAGTGTATGTTACACTACATAGACTTTAGGCTTTCAGTGAAGCTACTCATAGACTTAGAATTGTAGTTTTTACAAAATGTTTGATCTTAGAGATAGATGTAATTGGGAAGCCTAGGAAAACTACTTATATAATATAATAGTATAATGAAAGAACTTGATAGTAATTTGCAATATAAGGAAAGAACATGATAGTAATTAGCAACAACAACAACAACAACAGCTTGATCTTGGCTAGCTGCTGCAGGGATTAATGTAATTGGGAAGCCTTGAGAAATCCTTTAAATAATATAATGAAAGAATTTGATAGTAATTAGCAATCTCTGTTACTTATGTGATCTTAGCTATTGAAGGGATCTTAGCTATTGATGGGATTAATGATTGAGCAGTTATTTTTGAACATGAAAGTAGAGTACATGCAGCAAATGTCACATGGGATGCTACAAGAAAATGGTTAGGGTCTGGTCTATTAATCATTCATTCTGTGAACAACGATGGAAGTGATACAAAATCACAAGGGTGGTCAAAAGCTTCTGCATGAAGGATATATGTATACCAAAAAGAACAAGTCTAAGTCTACAGTACAAAAGTCTATGCAATCAAATGTTATAATATGCAAGTGTGAATAAATATTTTGGGTATTAATTATTTTGTCATTTCTTATAATTATTTCCTAAATAAGGGGGTTTTGACTGGAGGGGTTTTTGACTGAGGGGGTTTTGACCGAGGGGGTTTTGACCGGAGGGGGTTTTGACCGGTCACCACATGATATACAATAATATTTATGACAATAAATGCAAGAGTTCCGAATTTTCCCCAGCTCTGTACATACATAATATGAATTTATTGTGCTGTCTGAAGGTAAGCTCTGTAAACAGTAGGCTGTAGCAACGAAATATTGAAATTTAAAATGGCACGCAAAAAAGGGAAAATAAAAATTATAATGTTATTTTCATCTCCATTTAGCAATTTTTATGCAAATTATAGGTACCAATATTTAAACATGGATGACACAGAATTAAGACAAAATTAAAAACACTGCAAGTGCTCGAAAATCTTGTCATTATGTTAAATCCTGGTTGATCATAACAGCATACTTAAATCATCTGATTTATTACAAAAACAACCCAATTAAAAATAGGCTTAAATGCTAATTGTATTAGAATCTGAAAGCATGTACTCTGTAGTATATGTTCTGACATAGCTTGATGTCTGTATCTAGACAGTGATATTTAGCTGACCTTGACAGCAGCATTCATCAAAAAACCGTGACCCCAACTTCGGGTTACCACGAAAATCAAGTTGCATAGATTGTAGAATATTCAATTTGTGATGTCATATCATATATACGTTATCTAAATGCTTGGTGAGCTCGCTAGGGTTAGGTATTGGTTCAGAATTAGGGTTTGGGTTGGGGTAAACCATACTGTTGGGAGATATGGGATGAGCTCTTACATTATTGAACAAGTAAAGCCTTAACACTATTTAAACTAATCCAGAATTGGTCTTAGAAAATCATATGCTTTTTTTTAATGTCTGAATCATATCATATTCTGTTTTGGAATACATAAAGCCAGCATAATTTCCACCCTAATTACCATTTTCTATACATGAATATGATTTTTGTTATTTTGCATATGACATTGTTATTTTGTTTTGCTTTACATCATAGATACTCCTAGTAACATCAGCTGGTGATATTGATATTGAACTCTGGTCGAAAGAGGCACCAAAAGCATGTCGCAACTTCGTACAACTCTGCATGGAAGGTTACTATGACAACACAATATTCCATCGTGTGGTGCATGACTTCATAGTACAAGGTGGAGATCCCACTGGAACTGGACATGGTGGAGATTCAATATATGGTAGTCCATTCAAGGTGGGTATAGATACATATATAGATGTGTGTATGTTGTAAGTACCTGTGTATATATATGCATGCTATACATACGGTATTTAACACGTGACAGCAACAGATGACCAATTTGTTTAAGAAGTGCACCATGACTGGAATAACGACTTCATCTTCTTTTCGTTTGTTTGTTGACTACACGTCGAGGCTGTCATTATTGTCCAGAGATATAGTCATAGTAGCAGTTGATGCATGGTATTGTGGTCTATTAGAGTGCGCCGTGCGGCCCAATACCTCTGACTTCAGCACTCGAGGTTTCTGTTAGGGTTACCTCACCATTAGTCCATATCAGTTTGGTCTCTACCCATTGACCAGTCCAGCTTGGGTGTCTCTAACAGAAGCCAAAGCTCCTGCTGCAGGGTTTCTGCCAGAGGGTAAAATGGGTATGGTGCCATACACAAATTTGTTTGCAGATGTGTTTTTTTTAGTTAATCTTTTGACAAAATTAATTACTTTTATCATTAATGTATGATTTTTTTAACACTAACCCTAAGCGTAACCCATTTTCTTTCTTGGGGAGGCCCCCGTGGATACCTCTTGTTGGCTGTGGATGCATTCAATTCCATAGCGCCATACCCAAAAATTTCTTTCTGGCAGAAACACTGTGCTGGCATAGCTCTCTGGGTCATTGAGATATACAAGCCCCCTCATCACGTCAAGGAATGGACTATGAAGGGAAGAATAACAACTGGCCTCTGTGGTATACTGGTTATGCCATCAGACGTAATACTGGTAGGTAGTGGGTTTGCATCCTGGTATTATGTCCCATGTGTCCCAGAGTGAGTTTAATGAGTATACGGCCCCTACACCGACTTCTTTCTCATTAACCACTAACCTAGTGTCTTGGGCCCTGTTCAACAAAGCAATGTTAGTGCTAAGATCACCGTAAGTGCATGTACATGTAAGGTGATCTTAGTGCAAAGATTGCTTCATGGAACGAGGCCCAGTAACAGACAGCGTACATGTGTGCCCAGGACAGTGTGCTTGAACCTTGATTGGATATTTAAACACAATACTGCATGTAGGTATAAATCAATGAATGACTGTAATAACCTAGTATGTTTTACATGTATGTATTTTTTTAAATGTATCTCTGGCGGGATGTAGCCCAGTGGTAGAGCGCTCGCTTGATGCGCGGTCGGTCTGGATTGATCCCCGTCGGTGGGCCCATTGTGCTATTTCTCGTTCCAGCCAGTGCACCACGACTGGTATATCAAAGATTGTGGTATGTGCTATCCTGTTTATGAGATGGTGCATATATAAAAGATCCCATGTTACTAATGGAAAAATGTAGTGGGTTTCCTCTCTAAGATTATATGTCAAAATTACCAAATGTTTGACATCCAATAGCCGATGATTAATAAATCAATATGTTCTAGTGGTGTCGTTACAAATTGCCTATAAAAGTCGCCTCATTGCAGACTGTAAGGGGTAACCTGCGTTATATAGGCTGGTTGGTAGCAAAGTTTCTTTTGTAATTTTATAGACCAAGTGTCTCATAATGAGAATTTTGTTTAACCAAGAGTGTAAGAACCCTGTCATTTACCATATATAGACACATTTGACATACATGTACCTGTTGATCAATTCAATAATGTACCAGGTTGTCAATAAATGAATTACTTTCTTCTTACAGATTACTGACAGTGGCATGTTTTTAGTATTTTCAGCTTGTTAAAAACCTTTATAGTCCATACATTTTCAGGACTAGCTCTGGCACAAAATTTTGAAAGCAGTTGGCGAATTTATTATAATTTGGCAAAATAACCTCTGGTAATAATTAACATTTTAAAGAAAATAACTGTTGATTTCTTCAATTTTTTAAGTTTAATAGACAATTTGGCGAAATGTTTTGCTCACCCAGAGCTAGCCCTGCTTTTTGGAGGTAATAAAAGTACAGGTATGTGTATGTAATTAAATTTTGTATGATATGAATGCAAATTTAGGAAATTTAATTTTTTTAATTTATATTTGTCTTACACTGAAGGAAACAATCAAAAGTTTATCCATGTGTTCTTCAGTGCTTAAAACTGAAAACCCCTGTACAAATGTAATGCAGATTAATTGTATTAATTACAAGTAATTATGTTTTTGTATCTGTTTGTTTATGCAGGATGAATTTCATACCCGGTTACGATTCAGTCGCCGTGGTCTTGTGGCCATGGCAAATGCAGGACCAGATGATAATGGAAGTCAGTTTTTCTTTACATTTGGACCAACAGCAGAACTTCAAAGAAAACACACCATTTTTGGAAAGGTTTGTTAATATGAATCAGTGCTTTCATATGAAAAGATTATCGTTTTATCTTAGTTTAAAACTAATGAATCAGTGTATTCAGTCAAATCTGCTTTAGTGTGAAGAGACCACATTTTTATTCTCCCAAATCATATAATTATAAACTGACCTGTATTAAGCAATCACCTGTCTTATAAGACCACTTTGTGAAACTCCCTTTGGTGGCTGCTTAATACAAGCTTAACTCTATTTTTTTTCCTTTTCTTTTAAGCATTTCAATTCTTATAGATCTGTTATATAAACAAACATAAACATGTTTATTAGATGGAAACTGAATTCTTTTAATGCAGTTATAGCAGATTTTATGGAAACATTTTACAGTGGACTATCAACAAAAGTTTTTTTTATTATACAAAGTTCCAGTTTATTCACAATTTTTCTAGTTTAATAATCCTATTTAAACTTTTTTTTAAAAATAAAAAATCACAGATCCCCATTTGCTGTATTATTTATCTTTGTACCCATCCCAACAGGTCGTACAAAAAAAAGGGGAAAATAACCCAAGAAAAATTACATATTCTTTAAAATTTAATACATATTTACACTATAAATGGCAGACTTCTGTACTCTATTTAGTTCTAATTTCTAAATACAGCAGTTTGGGACTGGTCAACAACTACTAGTATATTAAGGCCTCTCCTTATATTTAACACACAAGATGACAGAAATTGTTTTGTTGGATGATATTCCACATGTATACAGTGAAACCCCTCTAAACCCTTCATGTGAGCAAGTAACAAGGTTTTAAGGAGTGTCCTGTTTAGAGAGGTTATTGAGATTTGAACAGGAACCATGTTTGCTCACTGTAATGATATAACTGAGTATATATTAAACGTATTACCTGTTTGTTTCAGGTGGTGGGAAACACACTGTATAACATGCTCAAACTTCAAGATGTTGAAACTAACGATGATGAGAGACCACTTTACCCACATAAAATAGTCAAAACGGAGGTAATCTTTTTTTATGTTCCTTTAAAATATATAATACTACATATTACAACTTCTCCCAGCTTTGAAAAAGTCTGAGTAATATATATGATATGTAAAGTGTTTTTTTTAACAATACAATTGATTTTTAACATGGATATTAATGAAAATACTTTTTATATTAAAATATGCTGCTTAAAATAATTTAAGGAACACCTATGTTTTATGTATAATCAGTAAAGCTTAAAACTATTTTTGAATAAACATGAACATACTTGATGCTTACCGGTCTGTTTTTAAGTTTTTAAAGGTTCACACCTATAGAATTAAAGTGTTAACTGATTTTGTGATCATAATGTGAATTGCTATTGTACAGGAGCAAGATCTAATTCAGTCAGTAGTAGGGTCTTCACAAGTACTCGAGTACTCAGGCATGGGCCGAGTCTAGCAAGACTCGAGTCTGTTCACAGGACTCAAGTACTTGTGAAAGGAAGAGTACTCTCATTTCATTTTATTTTTTTAACGTCATTTTGCCATGTGAGTGCCACTGGTTACATTATAGAGCTATGAGACATGTAGGGGAAACAAAAGACGAATGTGAGGAATGCAATACAGTGGCATGATTTGACATCCATGTTCAGCGCTGGAATTAAGATACATAATGCTATTTTACATATTGCTTATTAGTCATATTATCATCTAGTGTAAGTGTCGGGTACTCAGGTCTGGGTTGAGTTTGACCCTCGAGTACTCGAGTCCTATATTTTGGACTCGTGGAAGCCCTTGTCAATAGAGTCTTGCCTGAGGTGTTTGAGTTGAATCCTGTCATCCATTCCCTGAAACTGATATTTCAAAGGCCATGGCATGTGCTGTGCTGTTTATAGGAAGTTCATATAAAAGATCTCTTGCTAGTAATGGACTACATGTCCGAATTACTAAATGTTTGATATACAATAGCCTGTCATTGTTAAATCGGTATGCTCTAGGGGTGTCATGAAACAAAACTTTTTTTTAAGTAGTAAAATTAAAGATAGGTTAAGAACTCAATATTAGAGGATTTATCATTATTCAATTAATGATCCATTAAAAATAGGTTATCGATGTAGAATTAATACCAAATATGATGATTACTTCTTAGTTTTATGTGAAAATAATTGGGTCTGAGCAGTAAAAAACACTGGCATTATCTGTTGTGTTATATTTTGGGTATTTTGTTTCTTCAGATTTTGGGTATTTTGTATCTTCAGATTTTGTCTAACCCGTTTGATGACATTGTTCCACGAGACATCAAAAAAATCAAGAAGGTTGCCGATAATGTGAAGAAGACTCAGAGCAAGTCAAAGGCTACAAAGTCAGTGTACCATTCAATTTCCATTTCAAATCAGCTAATTGCTAGAAAAAGAAACTGAATTATCATAGTTGCAAGTTCCATAGTTGTTAATTTTTACATTTATTTGTGATAACTTACTATGATTTAATACATCCTACTCACAGTCATAATCTTTTTATAATTAACTTGAGAAAATTGAAAAAAATTGTGATGTCACTGGGCATAAACATTGACTTCCACAAGAATTTTAGATGAAAATCAAAAGTAAACAGAAACATCTGTCATATAATTATAGTTCTAGTAAAACAGCAGTCACTTTTTCACCATCAAAGAATTATAGTTAGAAAAACATATTCGTCTGAAATGCTCCTGAGCTCATATTTCTGACTTGTAAACTTGGAAGAAAACAAGCTAAACATGCAACCTTCACATTTTTGAATTTAGAAAAAAATGGCCACAAAATGTTTCTTTGAATTCAGTTTTGATGATTAAAAATAAAGCATACATCTTAACTGATCAGTACAAAAATGGTGGAATTCTATTTTAATACTTTTTTACAACATTTCATTGGGGAAAATGATCCGAACGCAAACAAGTTGTAATTACGAGTTTACAACTCGGAAATATCAATTTCTGATCACACTTAAATGCAGTATTAGACCATGCATTGTAATTATAATATTTGACATTTAAAAAAAAAAAAAATTCCTTTCGTTTCCTTTCATTGGTTTACTAGATCAATATATTGTTGCATGATTAGCTTATGATCTGACATATTAATTTTAAATTTCTTTTTTCGTATATTTCAGAAATTTTAGTCTCTTGTCTTTTGGTGAAGAGGCAGAGGAGGATGAGCAAGAAACAAACATGGCAACAAAAGTATAGTAATTTCTGTAATATTAGCCAGATCAACATAGAACTGGAATTGATAACTTTAGTCGAAAACCTTAATTTATTTTATAGATTATTATGGCTAAGTTTACTATAAAATGAAAATTCTTAACGTACATTAATATTAGAAACCATAAAAGGTTAAATTTTAATATTTTGATAGTAAAATAATGAAATTGCTGTAAAAAGTTTATTAAAACATATTCCCCCAAAAAATTATGGGTCGAAGGATCAGTTGTCCTTTGTAAACCCGTCAGGTTTTTATCTCATCCTAGGCAGGATTTAGCTCAGTTGACCAATAAAATATTGACCTGTGTGTTTAGTTAAGGAATAATCATCCTCTATGGACTGTTTTCCCATCCCAACCAGTGTCCCAGTGGCCATGATATGTACTATCCTGTCTACTGCATGTTTCCTATCTTGCTTTTTCAACAATGTCACAATAACCATTTGTCAGACACAAAATATTTGCTGAGGTATCATTAAATATATCAAAAATTGCACATAAAAGATCCTTTGCTTTTATTTGATGTCCGAGTTCCTAATCATATAATCGTTTGAGGTGATATTATTTGGATTAATTAGGGGTGCCATAATCATTGATATTGATCTTGTCATCTGGTTTTCTGAATATATTTTACATTAAATAAATACATCAGGAAGAGATTATTCATCTGTTTTTTATTTTAGAGGGATTTTTGGTTTAGAGGAGTAAATTTTAATGGAAAAAAATGGGTATGTTATGATGAAAAACATCCAGATTTGCAGAATTTCTAGTTTATTGAGGTCTGGTTTTGAGAGGTGTTACCATAGTTATTAGTCCTCTACTGGTCCAACCGAAGGGGACTATAGGTTTCGTATCTGTCCATTTGTCTGTCCCACATATAGTTTTCTGGACGTTTGTTTCATAATGGCTTGAGATATTGAGCTGATATTTCGTGTATAGTCTTATCATTTACTGTTATAGATCAAGTTTGACTTGCATTTACTATAGTTTGACACCCAATAGCCGATGTATTTTTTATGCTGGGGTGTCGTTAAACATTCATTCATTCACTGAAGGTAGGAGATATGAAAATTTGTTTTCCGGACTTCCTAATTTTGTTGCAGTGCCTCAATATATTGAGCTAAAATGTTTTGTATATCTTTATCATGTTCTATTACAGAACAAGTTCTGAGTTTCATGGTGATTTACCCATTTTTGACAGAGTTATGACCCTTGAATTTAGGGAACACAAACATCTGTTAGACCCGTAGGGGACATGTATTGCTTTAGCTTGTTTTTATACTATTTTCTACACTTTACCTCTGTATTTCAGACAATGCGTGGTAAGAGTAAGAGCAGCCATGACCTGATCAACGACCCCAAACTGAGTTCAGTTCCAGCAGTTCAGATGGAGGTAGAGGAAGACAAGAAGACGGATACGAAGAAGAGGAAGAAATCAGATGACGAGGACACACCCAGCAAACCTGAAGTAAGATAGAAGTTATAGACAGTGAAAACCCTCTAACCGGACACACATGGAACCAAGTAAAATGTCTAGTTTAAGGGGTATCCAGTTTAGATAGGTTCTGTTCAGTACTGATATTTAAAAAGGGATCATGAAAAACATCTGATTGAAGGAATTCAGGTTTACTGCAGGTCCGGTATTGAGTGGTTTCAAATAAGATAAAGTTACATATATAAAAAACAAACCACGAATCATTTCTGTATATTGGGCGGGACGTAGCCCAGTGGTAAAGTGCTCGCTTGATGCGCGGTTGGTTTAAGATCGATCCCTGTCAGTGGCCCCCATTGGGATATTTCTCATTCCAGCCAGTGCTTCACAACTGGTGTAACAAAGGCTGTGGTATGAACTATCCTGTCTGTGGGATGGTGCATATAAAAGATCCCTTGCTGCTAATAGAAAAGAGTAGCCTATGAAGTGGCGACAGCGGGTTTCCTCTCTCTATATTTGTGTGGCCCTTAACCATGTGTCTGATGCCATATACCCTTAAATAAAATGTGTTGAGCGCATTGTTAAATAAAACATTTCCTTCCATTTCTGTATATGTTATATATACAACAGACTACAGACTTTGGTATTAAGTTTTATTTCATTTTGATCATACCAGTATTTTGATTATAAAATGTAAATAAAACAGTGATAGTTCAATACTGCTAAAACCATTTAAAAGATATTAATAGATAATAGGGCAGTTTGCTCTAATCTTAATTCTATGTTCAAAACTTATTTCTTATTTTATTTTCAGGGTGTATAATAGAAAAAATATACAGAGCATATAATAAAATGTTATTTCTGATTCAAACAGGAAGATATCTCTAAAGAAATGGTTCAGAAGAAACTGAAGAAAGAGGATAAAGATAAAACTTTGACTTCTGACGATGAAAAGAAGATGCATGACAAAAAAACAGATCACAGGAAGTCAGAAGAGAAGAAACCAGAAGACAAAAAGAACAGCTTCCAAACATCTGATGATAAAAAGTCTGATTCTAAGCATATTGCTGAGACAAAGACAGACGTTAAAAAAGTTGAAGAAAAAAAGACAGACTCTAAAAAAGGTGTTGAAAAAAAGATCAGTGATAGACATGATAAGAATGTTGATTCCAAACATGCGACAGAAAAAGTGGAGGAGAAGAAAGTGGAGGATAAAAAGTCTTTAAGTCGTAGGTAATTATAGAGGTAGAGTTGTTACCATTACACCAGTTCAGCTCAGTCAAATTTTGCCTGAAGTATTAACAGAGATAAAAAAAACGTCAGGCATTTTCTGGATTTTTTCTCACCTTTATGAAGTAAACAGGCGAGATATCAGCATTATTTCAATATCAACATCAACTTTTGTGTTAAAAGTTTTGCGTTTAGATCAGTTTCTCACAGACTATAAGCAGGGAACATTTTGTTCAGTATCGCGTCACAATTCACTACACAAATTTCAGAGATCGCTACACAATTAAAAAAAATTAAACTGTAATTCCTAATCAATTTTCAATTCACTAGAAATATCGCTAATCAAGATTTTGAAAACAAAATGTTCCCTGTATAAGTCCTAAGTCATTAAAACTTGGTTTATAGTTGTACCTATGGCTGTTCATCACAGTCCACTAAAAATGAGAGACATTTAATTTGATAATTCTTGATGAATTTTAGTGCTACCCAAAAACTGTTCCTATTCTTAGGTGAAATGATTATTGTGTCCTCATGTGTAATTTATATATTCCAAAATTCAGTATGATATAATTATTAATTGATGAATTTTAGTGCTACCCAAAAACTGTTCCTATTCTTAGGTGAAATGATCATTGTGTCCTCATGTGTAATTTATATATTCCAAAATTCAGTATGATATAATTATTAATTAATGAATTTTAGTGCTACCCAAAAACTGTTCCTATTCTTAGGTGAAATGATCATTGTGTCCTCATGTGTAATTTATATATTCTGGGGGCGGGACATAGCCCAGTGGTCAAGCGTTCGGTTGATGTGCATTGGTCTGAGATCGATCCCTGTCGGTAGGCCCATTGGGCTATTTCTCACTCCAACCAGTGCACCACGACTTGTATATCAAAGGCCATGGCATGTGTTATCCTGTCTGTGGGATGATGCATATAAAAGATCCCTTGCTGCTAATTGAAAATAGTAGCCCATGAAGTGGCAACAGCGGGTTTCCTCTCTATATCTGTATGGTCCTTAAACATATGTCTGACACCATATAACCGTAAATAAAATGTGTTGAGTGCGTCATTAAATAAAACATTTCCTTATATATTCCAAAAATACAGTATGATATAATTATTAATTATATCTTGTTATTATGTATTGTTCACATTATCATCATTTTCATTAGTATACTAATGGGGGGGGGGGGGGGGGGGGGAGAGAGGGCAATTGGAGTGGGTTAATACCAGCATAAGCTTTTACAGTGAAAACAAAATTTCTAATTTTTTTATGTACACTTTTAGGAGTTGGAGTGTCCGACTAAAAGGAATACCCTTTGTATGCTTCTAAAATGTTGACACATTTAATGTGAACAATGTGTTACATGGTTTCCTAGTTTATAATTTTGTTTTAGTGAAGAACTCCGAGCAGAAGTACGAAAACTACAAAAGGAACTGAGTGTTGCCAAGAAACAGAAGGAAAAGACAGAGAAAGAAGAAAAAGCTAAAGATGTCGTTTCTGAAGAAAACACTAACTTAGGTATAATATTATATGTAAATAACTTGTTATTTAAAATCTTGCTTCAGCAACACATGTAATAGATTTTTATTTTTTTTCCCACTGCCCCCTTTCATTTTACTCCTTAGAAGTCCATCTCATTTCTTCCCAATCTGGCAACTCCTATCTTTCAACTTCATTCGCTGTCCACCTCCACATCCCAGTTATTGTCTCTCCATCCGTAACAGGTACTTGTCTCTTGTGACTATCTGTGCCACACACCTGTCATTCCCATCAGCTTTTAGCTGTGGGCTTAGTCTGACCAATTCTGGCATTGTAATAGATATTAAATTAGTAGAATATCTACTTCGTACGGTATCACAGAACATTGATAAACTACAATAGAACTGACAGGAAACTAATTCATGATTGTATTACTTTGTTATCACGGTATGCTATTGTTTGTGTGTGTATGTGGTTCTTTTTCTTTTTCTATTTTAATGTTATTACTGTCTTGCTGTCCTCTCTCATGTTTTTCTGTACCCTCCCCTCTCTCCCTCTCTCTCTCTCTCTCTCTCTCTCTCTCTCTCTCTCTCTCTCTCTCTCTCTCTCTCTCTCTCTCTCTCTCTCTCTCTCTCTCTCTCTCTCTCTCTCTCTCTCTCTCTCCCTCCCTCCCCCTCCCTCCCTCCCTTTGTCTTCTTTTTCTCACACTCTCTTTCTATGCAAAAAATGTATAATCACTCTGATTATAGTTACTCTTTTTATATTATGTATTTAATATTATTTATGTTGAACATTAATGTTATGATAGTGATTTAGGGCCTTGCCCCTGACATGGACCAATAATAAAAATAAAAAATTAAAATATATCTGGATTCATGATTTACTTCTTCTTCTTCTTCACGGCATATCAAAAACTACACTTTCCCATCTTTTTGATCTGTCATTACAAAGAATCACGCTTTTAAAAACTAAACCTGTTGCTCAAATTTGCTCTGCAACATGATTAATGGTCATTTACAAGGCAGGAAAAAATGGATGGATGGATGAATATGAATGTTTCAATGACAAAGGTGCAATGTAGATTTTATGTGGAGTCATTGTAACATTTTTGTTGGATAAAACAATAGACCAAACCTTTATTTTATTTGTGGGTTTACTGTTCCTCCTGACACCTTATCCTTTGGCAATAAAATTAACATGAATGTTTTTATTCAGATGAGATGCCCAAGGTAGACATGTTGGCAGAATATAAACAGGAGCGACAAAAGTTTAAGGAACTGCGAAAACAACAACCAAAGGGTTCAAGCCGCGAGTCAGCTACACTAGAATTGCTGGCCAAGTTCCAAGCTAAACTAAGTGCAGCTAAGAAACTTGCCTCTAACTATTCGGATGATGAGGAGGAGGAGGAAACCAAAGAAGAGAATGAGGAGGAGGAGGATCCCAATGATATTTCCTGGTAAATTACAGTCACTCTTGTTCTAGAGGTCACCTATATTAATGAAGGGGGTGATAACCCTAATGATATTTCCTAGTAAATCACAGTCACTCATATTCTAGAGGTCAGCTGTATTAAATTAATGGAATAAAGATCCCAATGATATTTCCTGGTAAATTACAGTCACTCATATTCTTGAGGTCAGCTGTATTAAATGAAGGTAATGTTGATCCCAGTGATATTTCCTGGTAACTTACAGTCAGTCTTGTTCTAGAGGTCACCTATAATAACCCTAATGATATTTCCTGGTCACTCTTGTTCTAGAGGTCACCTGTATTAAATGAAGGGGCTGATGGTCCTAATGACATTTCCTGGAAAATTACAGTCACTATTGTTCTAGAGGTCATCTGGTTTTAATGAATTGGATGATGATTCTAATGATATTTCCTGGTAAATTACAGTCACTCTTGTTACAACATGTCCTAAGGCCTAAAAAAAAGTGTTTTTCCAGGAACATGCTAAAAAATTAGGTAGCATAGGTTGGCTTTTAAAAAAATATATTGCTAAATTATAAAAAAAATACATTCGAATTTTTTTTAGGATCAGTCCTTTTTTTTCCAGGTATGGTCAGTTTCCCCCAAAAAAACATTTTGTTTTATACCTAACAAATTTTAATGAAAATACTTAATATCTGGGTCATAACCAAAGGGGTTTGGGTATAACAAAAGAAAAGAACTAAATTAGTTTAAATGGATTTTTTAAAATATAACTTATTTTTTAGGGGGTGTGATGTAACCCAATGGTAAAGTGCTCGCTTAATACAGTCGGTCTAGAATCGATTCTCGTTGATGGGCCCATTGGGCTATTTCTTGTTCCAGCCAGGGCACCATGACTAGTATAGCAAAGGCTGTGGTGTGTGCTATCCTGTCTGTTGGATGATGCATATAAAAGATCCCTTGCTACTAATGTCAAGATTACCAAATGTTTCACATTCTATAGCTGATGATTAATACATGAATGTGCTCTAGTGGTGTCATTAAACATGCTCTAGTGGTTTCATTAAACAAAACATTCTTTGGTTATTTTTTAGTATTTGCACCTAACTTATTTTGGGCTGGTTACATCTCTGAATACAATTATATTTTAAAAAATTGACTGTATTTGCAGGATGTGTCACAAGCTGCGATTTGTCGACAAGAGTCATAAAGTGTTGGATGCCAATGTGACAGATGCTGACAGGTATGAGATCTTTGACCCACGCAACCCCATCACAAAGAGGAGAAGAGAGGCCAGCAAGCAAGCCATGAAAGAGGGCAAACGTGAAAAGGACAGCAGACGATAATGTGAACTTTCCAGTTCATGTTGAAACGTTTTAGTACGGCAGACATGAAAAGAACAACAGACGCTAATGTGAACTTTTCAGTTCATGTTGAAACATTTTAAAAGGAAAGACATGAAAGGGACACCTGACAGTAATGTAAACATTCTAATTCATGTTGAAATGTTTTAGAAGGGCAGATGTGAAAAGGACAGCAGGCAGTAATGTGAATGTTCCAGTTCATGTTGAAATATTTTAGAACGGCAATGAGAATAGGACAGCAGGCGATAATGTGATCATTCCAGTACATGTTGAAATGTTTTAGAAGGGCTTCCAAAGAATGAACAGGCTCCCAAATACTTTATAGTGGCACAAATTTCAAAATAATAGATGCTGATGAGGACATCCAGCTTGCAGATGACATCCTGGTAACAGTAACATTCCTGTGCATGGCAACATCTTGGTTTATAACAATGGAGGAGCTAGCTCATACAATTTATGGTGGCAAAAAATCCGCTTTCAGAGATAGAAGTTCACAAATGTTTTAAGAAATTCGGGATGTTTCTGCTACACTGGACCTGTATCTGTTCCTGTTCGTTAATGAAAAGCCTACAGAAACCCTGTTTTTCATGACCCTGTAATGTTTTCTAGATTGTTTAAAACCAAGATCCTTTCATCTTTTCACTGTGACCGAGAATGAGACATTCAGCAATTTGTGGTTGTGAAAAGATCAAAGAGATGAATGTGTTTTGTCTACCTGTAACATAGGATGTAACATTTGCTGATGCATTTTCAGTCATTTTGTGTGTACAATTCTGTTATATGCAGTTATTCACAGAGATTTGCCTTATGAACTGGGACTAAAAAATATTACTGTTTCAGACTTGGAAAACAGAGCCTGGACTCTGGTCTCTAACTCATATAATTGCTGTAATAATGGTAACTGCATGATTCTTTGAAATAATTTACAGATGTGCAGGATTTCATAATGGGGTACACCTGAGTTTGTTTTGAAAAAAAATCAATATGTAAAATTAAATTAAACTACCTAACATGGTGCTGTTTTTAACACTATTTTTCATATAAGGGTGTATACTCTAGATAAAGATGTATTGTGTTTTTATCTCTGTAACAAAGGTAAAAATAATTTGTTCTGAATTTATTATTTTGAAGTACAATAAAATACCTTTCACAATTAACGAATTAAAACATTAAAAAAGTTGTTCTTTTGTTAAGTCTGTTTTCATTTGTATTTCAGTCTCCTCATATGTTTATTTGAAGCAAAAAATGTGTTTTGTTATACTGGGAAGTTATGGTTTTATTGTGCTGTTATTGAAATAAATATTTTATTTGATGATTTTTTTAAAGAATTGTTGACTACATGACTTTGTTCTGTTATTCCATTAGTACAGGATTTTACAATCTCAGTTCAAATTAGAGGGCTGGTAGAAAATTCTGCTTATGCCAAACTGAAATTGTAGTGAATGTAATTATATCAGGTTCACCTGAGTTAATGTCTGTATTTGTGTTGGGCACAACTTGTATATGAAAGACTGTGGTATGTGCTATCCTGTCTGTGGAATGGTGCATATAAAAGATCCCTTGCTAATAATGGAAAAATGTAGCGGGTTTCCTCTTTGACTGAGTATAAAATTACCAAATGTTTGACATCCAATAGAAGATGATTAATAAATCAATGTGCTTTAGTAGTGTCATTAAACAAAACATACTTTAACTTTTTCAAATTAGAGGACTGGTAGATGTGAATGTAATATATCATTCATTTGTTCATTCATTCGTTCGTTCGTTCGTTCGTTCGTTCGTTCGTTCGTTCGTTCGTTCGTTCATTCATTCAGGAGTGGGACGTAGCCCAGTGGTAAAGCGCTTGCTTGCTACGCGGTCGGTCTGGGCTCGATCCCCATTGGTGGGACCATTGGGCTATTTTTCGTTCCAGCCAGTGCACCACGACTGGTATATGAAAGGCTGTGGTATGTGCTGTCCTATTTGTGGGACAGTACATATAAAAGATCCCTTGCTAATAATGGAAAAATGTAGCGGGTTTCCTCTTTGTGAGTAAAAAATTACCAAATGTTCGACATCCAATAGAAGATGATTAATAAATCAATGTGCTTTAGTGGTGTCTTTAAACAAAACAAACAAACAAACAAACTTTACTTTCATTCATTCATCCATCCATTCATTCATTCATTCATTCATTCATTCATTCATTCAGTCTTAAAAGACTAACTCTGCTTATGAATAATTTAAAAGTTATTGCCTTTTGTTAAATTTTAATTTGCTTGGGTCATAGAATCAAACCTCTTCAATGGTCACATTCTAATTTTTACCAGTTTGTAGGTGCTGGGTTCGCCTCCCGTGAACCACCACCCACCCAGAACGAGTCTAACGACTCCGTGGCCACTACACATTGATTATGCACTGATAACTAACCCACAGTCCTGGACAGACAGTTCAGATAACTGAGGTGTGTGCCCAGGGCAAGTTGCTTGAACCTTAATTGGATATAAGCACAATAACTATAAATGAATGAAATTATTTGATTCTTTTTTTCTATTCTAACCAGTGCCCCATAATTGGTATATCAAAGGCCATGATATGTGCTGTTCTGGCTGTGGAAAAATGCATATAAAAGATCCCTTGCTGCTAATTGAAAAATGTAATGAGTTTACTCTGAAAACATGTCATTATTATCAGATGTTTGCATCCAACTGCCAGTGATTAGTGAATCAATATTCTCTAAGCAAACGTTTTATCGCAACAAAACCTGTGTATTGAATGCAGCCCTGGTGTGGACATACCCTTGTTTATTGTTTGTATTGACGATAAGGAATGTATGGAGTTTACGCCTTCACAGATTTACTAGTGTGTTATCTGTAATGTATTATGTGCCCTAATTGTAAATACATGTAGTTGTACATGAATGAATGAGGAATCTGTTTAAAGATTTCTGCAATGTGTGGGAAATGCCAGCTTTATACTTGCTTGCAGAATAAATTTGAATATGGACTATTGATTTGAATGGCGGAGTGGTTGTATAGATAATAGATATGTCTTCATTTATTGTAAGGGTGATGAGTGAGGGGTTGTATAGATATTAGGAAATCTCTCCATTTATTGTAAGGGTGGTGGGTGAGTGGTTGTATAAATAATAGGAAATATCTTCATTTATTGTAAGGGTGGTGGGTGAGTGGTTGTATAGATAATTAGGAAATATCTCCATTTATTGTAAGGATGGTGGGTGAGTGGTTGTATAGATAATAGGAAATATCTTTGTTTATTGTAAGGGTGGTGGGTGAGTGGTTGTATAGATAATAGGAAATCTCTTCTTTTATTGTAAGGGTGGTGGGTGAGTGGTTGTTTAGATAATAGGAAATATCTTCGTTTTATTGTAAGGGTGGTGGATGAGTGGTTGTATAGATAATAGAAATCTCTCCATTTATTGTAAGGGTGAGGGGTTGTATAGATAATAGGAAATCTCTCCATTTGTTGTAAGGGTGATGGGTGAGGGGTTGTATAGATAATAGGAAATGTATTCATTTATTGTAAGGGTATTGGGTGAGGGGCTGTATAGATAATAGGAAATCTCACCATTTATTGTAAGGGTGGTGGGTGAGGGGTTTCCTTTCAATCTTGTTTACACAGTTAGTTCATGCAAAGACATTTTTTATTGCATGATTTTCTCCATTTACAGACGTAAGATGGGGAGATGCACACATTATAATGGTGGTGTAGGGCACAATCGTATTAAAACAAATAAGTAAATAAATAATAAAACAATTTATATATATATACACATATTATAAACATCTCCCCATATATATCTTTATATACATTTTTGTGTGTGTATATATATATATATATATATATATATATATATATATATATATATATATATATATATACACACACACGCACACGCACACACACACACACACACACACACACACATATATATATATATATATATATATAATATAGTAGAACAAAAAAGTAAATATTTTGAGCCTACAGGCTTGTATTTATTAATCGGGATCTTATGTTATAACGTCAACATAAACATTTATGATTTTAGACCAGGCGAGCTAAAATATTGACACGCCCCTTGCTCCTTCAACTTTTCATCAACCAATGAAATTCACTTTTACGTCCCAACAACTGACATGGCGGCCTTTCCACCACTTGCTCAGGTTTGGTGTTTGCATTTTGACAATAAGTTTATGTCACAAATATAAGACAGTAGAACGTTTAAAATCTAGTTGATTCTATACATAATTAAATCCATTTCCTGTTTCTAGGTCATTTCCATATGATCCCCAGTAAGATGCTGCACCACAATACGTCTTTAAAATATATTTTAAATAAATGACATGAAAGTCTTGAAATTTCGTGATAGTTAAATTCAGTTAAAATTCATTATTTGATAGTATATTATTTGTATTGATGAATCGTCCTTACATTTAATTAGTATTACATAGATCAATGGCATGTAAACCTAAGAAACCATAATGAATCAATTAAATATGTTACTGCATAAAATTATGCAACTGTCAAGAAATAATTCAAATATCAATAAGAATAACTGAAATATATGTATCTACAGTATCAATAACATCAATGTCAGTAAATGACAGTATGCACTGACATAGCCAGGGTTTATATTGGGGTGAGATGCACCCACACTGCATGAGTCATGTTATGGGGCTACAGGTAAATATAAAACGTGGGGGGTGGGGGGTATCATGAGGGTGAGGATGGCTCCTACCTGTCTGAGACAGTCACTCGTCTTAAAACCATCATGCCCCAATCATCAACAGTGTTTGGTGAAACTAATGTTGGTTTTTGACAACAGGTTGATTGGAGATATTTAATTTGATTAGATTACATGTACATGTAATAATAGTAGTTGACTGCAGACTTTCATTTTTCAAAGGCACAAGTCTGATCACAGCCGTATGCCCTTCAGGGCTTTTAAATTGATTCAAAGCTAAGCAGATAAATGCTGAACCCAAAATAAATATGCCTAAAGTAAGTACAGTGAAACCCACTTAACTGCATACCCTAATTGCCCAATAAAAAAAATGTTAATATCCGGGCTATATGCTAAAAGCCGGCCCGTAATAAATTCAAGGGAAGTAACTTGTAAACAAACACGACAATTTTATTACGAAGTTACAAGTACATATGCATGTATACAGAAAAACAAAACATCAATAAAATGTTTGTATATGTAATAAACAATGTATTTTACAACTACATGGGGTTAATATATTGCTTGCACGTTTACTAGTATACTACTTGCTAAAAAAGTCATTTATTGTCTTCTGGCTGACTGAATTTCTAACAGTTTCCTGAATGTGTGTTTCAAATGCATAAAAAATGGTACAGTTCAGTGCACCATGACACTCCAAATATCGTCTCAGTGCCTTTACTCCCATCGGTGCACCGGATGCAGTAAGCACAGGTTCGTCGCTGTCATCGTCATCATCATCGCTATCTTATGGCACTTCAAGCTCACACGGTTTAGCCTGCAAAACATCGGCACACATCTCCTCATCGGCTCGCATTCCAAAACATTGAAGGTTATCGTCAACGTTCACATATGTGTCAAACTGATTGGTTGATTCCGTCTGGCGGTGTGATGTCACTCGACGTTGTTTCTTCGTTTCCACTGTTACAATCAGCTGACTGGAATCCTGCTTTCCGATAACAGTTCACTAATGTTTCTTTTTTCACTTGACCCCATGATTTGTTCAGCATATGTATTGCGTCTAACACCGTGATTTTCTTTACAAACGTATTGGCCTGTATGTCTTGACCACTGTCAGTTTCCATCACAATGCGATTCACGATCTGTTGTCTGTAGAAATACTTCAGGTTGCGAATGATCCCTTGGTCACACGGCTGGATGCATGGTGTAGTGTTGGGAGGCAGGAAAATAAGTTTCAAGTTTTTTAGCTTTGCATCAGCATCTGCTGGGTGCACAGAACAGTTGTCGACAATTAAGACAATTTTTCTCTTTCCTTTTCGCATGTCTTTGTCCACATCACAACACCACTGTCTAAATAAGACCCCCGTCATCCATGCATTTGTGTTGCTTTGATAATCAACAGGAATGTCTGTTACTCCACGAAAACAGCGTGGGTTTTTAATTTTCCTGATCACCATTAAGTGTCTTTTATCTGTCCCAGACATGTTACAGGCGACGAGAGCCGTAATTCTTTCTTTCTGTTTTTTCCCACCACTTAATTTTTCACTTTTGTAAGTTAAGGTGCCCTCTGGAATTGCTCGGAAATATATTCCAGTCTCATCGGCATTGTACACATCGTCTGGACTGTACTCTTCAAGCAATTTTGGAAGTTGTTCTTTCACCCAATTGTCTGCGGCCGGCAAATCTGCATCTTTTTTCTCTCCTTGAGCTTTTTTGTAAACTATGCAGTTTCTTTTCTTCCATCTTCATATCCACCCGTTCGTTGGTTGAAAATCAGGTTTATTCAGCGTTTCAGCCAGTTTCTTTGCTTTTTCTTCCAAAATTGGTCCTGAAAGTGGAACATCATGACTGCGAGCTTCTGTAAACCATGTTTTTAAAGCTGTTTAAACATCGGCATCTTTTCCGGTACGACATCTTTTTCTGTCCGGATTTTCATTCCGTTCCCACTGCAAACAGATTTCGGATTTCTTTGCCGCTATGCGTGAAACCTGGGACTGTGAAATTCCCAAACGTCTAGCGACGTCAGATTGAGAAACATTTTTATCAAGCTCTTCGATAACACCTATTTTTTTGGGAGAGAGACAAATCAGTTTGTTTTCGTTTCACACTCATTTTTGTAATGAATGCATTGCGTGTGTTGGGTCTAACGCGTTCATTACACAGACTGCGCAACCGATATGATAGGTCTACTCATTATGTAAGTGTTGTTTGTTAAGTAATAAACATCTAATTTAAACAAGACACTTGAGCAGATAGGGAGATAACGATATCTATCGCATATGTTAGTTTCCCTCCTCACAATAAAGGTTTTAATTAATCGAGAGTGATCGCTTCCGCTACAGGTGTAAACAGTTGTGCCGGCTATTATACTTGCGGCAATGTATTCAGCGGTCTTGGCTGAAAACAATACGACTTGTTATTCAAGGCCAGTTGGCAGATAAGCCACCAGTTAATCAATTAACTGTGTTTGGCACGTGGAATTCAGTGTTTTTGCTATGACAATAAACAGGATATGTTAATAACAGGTAGTCGATTATCCGGGTGTTTTTGTACAAGCGGCTATGTAAACAAAACGGTGCAGGGACTTCCTATGTTTATAGCAGGGCTATTCTATTAAGCGGTATGCAAATAAGTGGGTTGCATCGTACAAACATGCTGACCTAAAAAACATTTCACTTGAAAATCACTGACATGTTATGCTTGAATTAGATCATTAAATTAACTTGAAATACGCTTCTGAATCATTTACAGCTCTTCAGCAATTATTAATGACATTATTGTGCGAAAAAAAGACCGTACTTTACAAAGAGCAGATGTAGTATTAAAACAAAATTCCTGTACAGAGGAGAGTGAAAAAAAATCCACATTGTATACGCGATCTTCAAGATAAAAGCATTTGACTAGAAAAGTTCTAATTAAACACCAAATTTCAATGTTAAAGTTTACATACTGTCTTTTTCTTTTCTATTTTCCTTCAGGTTGCAGGCAGTCATGGTGGCATATATGAGGCCTACTATTTACAGGTTTGCATCTTTTAGTTTAGTATAAAAAGATTGGTGGTGACTGTTTACATTATGCTTACAATATATTAATTAGGGGATAACCATATGGAGTTTTTAGATTTGCAGGTGTTATTGTCTATTTGATCCCGCAAATGTCACTTTTGACCGAAGGCGTTAGCTTGATTTCAAAAATGAAACATTTGCAGGCATCAAATAGACAATAACACCCGCAAATCTAAAAACTCCATATGGTTATGTCCATTGTAAACTGAATCGTTTTTCTACAGATCTCTTGAAAAAAATACCTGGCTGCAATCTAACTGTAGACTCTTGAATCGTCAACTTCGCCTGTTCCAATTGCTAATGACGTCATTAGCTTTCCGGGTGTTGTTTTCATTTGATCCCGGAAAAATAATGTAATTAACCAATCACAATACAGAACACACTCCAGTCAGTTTACAATTAGTATTATTACTTATAGTCCGTCCCATCAATCTATTAAAATGTTTTTTTGTAAATAATTTCAGTTTAATTTGACATAAGTAAAAAAGTAAAAGTGTTTTGAAAATAACAAAAAAATACTCTTTTTATGTAAAATTTACAAATCAATTGGGTTAGAAATAAATAACTTGTAGCAAATTCCATAGCATGAAAAAAGGTGTTCCCCATGGGATGGACTATAAACTATATAGTATCGTTAATTAAAAATTTTCAAATGGCAAATTTTATTTTAATTTGGTGAAGTAGCATAGATAATCTGGCAAAAGTTTCTGCTTCCCTGATTACACAGGAATATGCATAGATCTATATTCTGTAGTATATATATATATATATATATATATATATATATATATATATATATATATATATATATATTAATCCTAGGAGAACTATCTCTTCTGTACATTTAAGTACTTTTATATTATAATTATGTGTAATAATAAAATTGCTAACATTATTTAATGTGTGTATATTACAGGCCGACCCTAAAGGTACTGGCAGTATAGGGGCACTTGATGCTGCTACTTTTCTGAAAAAGTCAAAACTCAGTGATGCTATCTTATCAAAGGTAATTTGTCTCGTTAATGTGCATATTTCTATTACAACCCTTAAAATGTTAATTTGGAATTAAATGTTTCATATAATTGCTTCATATTGTGGTACACTGACCTTAGCACTGATTCAGTTTTAACAAATGTTCATGTTTTTAGACCCCAACTGGTCCATCCGGAGGGGACAATACATGCAGGTTTTGTGGCTGGCTGGCTGGCTGGCTGGCTGGCTCAAGATATGGAGCTGAAATTTTGTATATATAGCTTTATCATGTACTGTTATAGATCTCATTTATCACAGAGGGCCCAGTAAATTTTAATTTATATCACTGTCAACGAACATTTTGTTCACTATCGTGTCGCTACACAAGTGTCAGAGATTGCTACACAATTTTAAAACATTTAACAGTAGTTGCTAATACATTTTTAATTGACTAGAAATATCGCTAATCAAGATTTTGAATACAAAATGTTCCCTGACTGATCTTGTTTGGTTGACGTTCTGATATGGTTGTAGTATACCAGTCATCAGGATTCATTGTATGACGTCAAACTGTTCGGTTCCACTAAACTATCTAGTGGGACATAAAACATTGATATGAAATTTTAAATTAGTCTCCTTCCAGTTGAAAACTTCTTTTTGTTTATTTTGCAGGTTTGGGATCTTTCTGATCCAACTGGCAAGGGTTACTTGGAAAAACCTGGGTTCTTCATAGCCCTAAAATATATTTCAATGGCACAGAATGGTCAAGAACTAAACAGTGCAATGCTGACATCAGAATTACCACCACCAAATTTAGTGAGTGATAAACACTTGATGTGAATCCCCTTCTTCATACGAGAAAAAAGTTAATTTAGTTCTAAGCTAACTTTTGATAATTATAAATCTCTAGATGTTTTGTACAGCTATCACAGGCTTTAAGCTAAAACCCAAAAAGCTATTGGCGATTAGGCAAATGAGATCAGGAAATTTTATAAAAATTCTTTATCCAAATAGCAAAAATGGCAACACATCAACAAATGACACACATTTATTTTTGTGAATTAGTACTGAACCTGAATTTTAATTTGGTTATTTGGTGAATTACAGCTTAAACCCAGCAATCAGTCCTGGCTTCTTGTAATAAGTTGCCTTGGCTATTATGCAGTTTTCCTCATGGATAAAATGTGTATTAAAGAACCTTACTTCTAATTAATATGGGGGCGGGACGTAGCTCAGTGGTACAGCGCTCGCCTAATGCGCGATCGATCTAGGATCAATTCCTGTTGGTGGGCCCATTGGGCTATTTCTCGTTCCTGCCAGTGTTCCACAACTGGTGTAACAAAGGCCGTGGTATGTACTATTCTGTCTGTGGGATGGTACATATAAAAGATCCCTTGCTGCTGATTGAAAAGAGTAGGCCATGAAGTGGCGACAGTGGGTTTCCTCTCAATATCTGTGTGGTCCTTAACCATATGTCTCTCGTTACCTAGGATGTTATTATAAAAACACTGTATGTTAGACACCTAATAGTTTAAAAGCAATACCTAGGTGTTTAATGATTTAAATGCTGAGAAGTCTGTAATGAAATATTCCGTTCCTTTTTATCAACTTCTTCATGTGTATGTTTTGCCTTTTATTACTCTAGGGTCCTGTTGAAGTAGCTCCAGTGAATCCAGCTCTTGTTGCAGATGTTCCTTGGGATGTTACGGTTTGTAGACAAATATTTTATTTTTTTGGTGTATTTTGGGCCTGTGGCCTTAACTCTTTCACCACGACAGGCCGGTATACCGGCTAGCGATATCCAGTGCCTCTCAGCACGACAGGCCGGTTTAGCGGCTTGTAACACCTGTTCATATTTGGCGCCGAGTGACGCATCAATATTATAATTAGACGAAATCTCGTGCGATCATAGGTGTGACACACTGTAATGGCTGCGCCTATGTTCTAGCGAATTTTGAACGAGTTTTTCCAAGTTTATACTGATATTCTGACTGTAATTAAACATGAACCGAGGTGACAAAATTTCGTCTGTTGAAAACAGTGGTTGCGATTCAGATGACGGGTTTTCCGATGATGAAATGTGGGATAATATGGACTTTGGTGCATTTGATTTAATTGAGATTGGCGATCGTGAACGAAATGTCATTCAACATGGCAATTTAGAAGAAAATGATACCGATGACGAGTTACAAGATGACTTGCCACTGTTTTACCATGCGCCTGAGTTTACCTGGACACATGAGCCATATTCGGTTACCTGCAGATCAACATTTACTAAAAATCTGGGGCCCGTAAAAGTGTTTGACGTCAACACAAATGCCATAGAGTACTTTTTGCTATTTTATTCCAATACAGTGTATGGAAAAATTGTGGAATTTACCAACGTGAATGCCAAAAAAAAGCGTGATACAGATCCTGCTAACAACAAAGGTATGTGGTATGATGTTTCTGTTGATGAAATGAAAGCTTATTATGGCTTGTTAATTTTGATGGACATAATAACATGTGACAGGGATGAACTGTACTGGAATAAAAGCACTGAATACCCCTATCTTAGGACTGAAATTCCACAGATATTTTCTCGGGATAGGTTTACCCAAAAACGCAGGTACCTGCACTTTTCTGACGATTCTGCTTTGATTCAAAATAACAAATTGTTTAAATTTCGATACATCACTGACAGTCTACTTACTTCGTTCAAAGAAAACTACATTCCACATGAACATATCTCTGTAGATGAGGCCATGACTCCGTTCCAAGTCAGACTTGGTTTCAAACAATACATGAAGGACAAACCAGTGAAGTTTGGAATCAAGGTGTGGGTCCTTGCTGATGCTGTAACGGCTTACTGCCACAATTTTGATGTATGTGTTGGCAGGTATACTCAAGGAGCAAACCGATTTTATGGCTTGAGTGGGTAGGTAGTAATCGCACTCACAAAACATCTACAGGATGAAGGCAGAACAGTTTATACTGACAATTTTTATACCAGCCCAATTCTGGCGCACAACCTTGAATCCAAAGGTATTTAAACCTGTGGGACAGTCAGGTGTAACAGAAAAGGATATCCTGCAGATCTTGTGAAACCCAAGAATGAAGAAAGCCGGCTACTCCGGGGACACCCAGAGTGGAGACAGTGCGGTTCACTTATAGCTCATAGCTGGAAAGATAATCGCATGGTTTATTATTTGAGTACTGGTCTCATACCTGTACAGGACGGGTTGACGACCACTAGAAAAAAGAAAGATGGCACCAGAGAGGAATTCACCTGCCCCCCAGCTTCAACACAGTATCAAAAGTACATGGGAGGTATCGACAGGATGGATCAAATGACCAGGTTGAATAAAGAAAAGAAAACAATGAGATGGTATAGAAGAGGTGAGCGGAAGTTGTTTGAAATCTCAATGTACAGTGTGTATATAATAGAAGGACACACCATCACGACGGGATCTTCTATCTTTCAAGCTCGACTTGGCTCACCAACTGATAGGCACCTTTCAGTCACGAAAGAGAGCTGTACCAGGTCGACCACGAAGTGATGCCTCTAACTCCCTGTTACGACTTGATGGGAAGAACCATCTACCTGTGCCAGGTGAAGGTAATAACCATCTGTGCTATGTGTGCAATTGTCGACACAAAACATTCAACAAGACCAACCCGGGTGTTCACTACTCAGAGAACCCCAACAAACAGAGAAAATCCAGTATGAAATGTGAGAAATGTGATGTTTACCTGTGTTGTAATCCCAAAACTACCTGTTTCAAAGATTTCCATACACAGGTAAATCTGTAGACTAGAAGAACCATGGCTATAAATACTGTTTGTAATTGTAAATAAGTGTATACATATATTTTATGTGCAGAACTTTTATTTTTCTCTGTGATAGAAAAACCTACATGTTCATGTATCTGAACTGAACAAAACTATTTGAGGAATTTTACAATTCATTCAGTGTTGTTTGATACCTGTGATTACCTTGGCTGTAAAAGCATTGTAAAAATAATTTTTAAATTATAACTGGAATGTTAATTAATTAATTATCCAACAACAAAAACATTTGTACTGTTGTTTTTTTAAATTACCAGTCCTACCTACTCAAATAGGTGAGTAATATGCATATTTTACCTGTAATTACCAGATTTATACCTGTTGAATATAAAAAATTTAAAGTATTATTTTTTGATCTAGACAGCTGTCCATTGACCTTTCTGGAAATGTATAGCCTATAACTAAAATTAATGATAAAACAAGTAGTTTTATTCTTTAACAAACATGATCATAAATCTGCTATTTAAACTCAGTGTGCAGGGAAGGTCAAGGCTGTAAAACTTAGTGGTGAAAGAGTTAATATTGAATAAACTTGTTGTTGTTTTCGTATAATTATTTAATAGCATAAATGCAAACAAACCTGAAATTTAGATTTATTAACATTAAGATATTTGTTTTTTGATGTTCTTGCTCTTACAAATTGTAAATTTCAGTTGTTAAATAAACAGTCATTTTGTATTTGGACAACAACATTAAACTAAACTCATGCTTGTGTTTTGTTTTCAGCCATCAGAAAAAGCCAAGTATGACCATGTGTTTGAAACTCTACAACCAGTCAATGGTCTTCTTTCTGGAGACAAAGTCAAACCGGTTTGTCTTTATATTTGGAATGTTTTTATAATGTACTTTGTTTTCTTTGTAATTAATGTTTTACTTTGTTGACAAAGCTATATAAATTTTAATTGAGATCTACAAATATCAGATGAAAAAAATATTTTTTGAAATTATGTGGCATAGCACCTAAATATGTTTGTGTTAAATGTGTTGTTTTAATGATACTCCATTCTAGTAAGCTTATTATGCACTAAAATTCATGCATTGTCAAGATGCTTGCAGCATACTGTTCACAATAATGCAGTTTATTGAGAAATCTCAATAACTACCTTCTATAATGCCCTTTAAATGAAAGGACAGTATTTGTTTCAAACTGTTACGTCAAGATACAAGATTACACAGATATTTGGTATTAACAAATTGTTATGTGTTTAAATATATTGTAATATGGTGTTACTGTGTTTTATGTTTAGGTATTGCTCAATTCAAAATTGCCAACAGATGTGCTTGGCAAGATCTGGGATCTAAGTGATATCAATAAAGATGGCTATTTGGATAAAGATGAATTTGCTGTGGTAGGTAAATAGAGAAAATTACGAATCTTGAATAAAACTGACAACTTAGCTGACAACAAATAATGGGGTGTTGGACATTAAAATTTACCAACCTAATCATGACCATTGTGTATTAAACATCATTTCCACCTTTCATTGTATATTGTTTATTTCTTGTGTGTGTTAAACTCAAATATTTTTCAGGAGATATTTTTCAAATGTTATGCTTGTAAGTGTCATCAACAAGGAATAGTTTTTAACATTTTTAATGACAGTTGGTAACTGACTGAAAATTGATTAGCAACTATTATTTTAACATTTTACACTTATGTAGTGATCCCTAAAGCCTGCAGTGAATCATCATGTGATACTGTACATACTTTACAGAATATTTCCTCATTAACCAGTATCATTGAAAGACTTATTAATAATGTTAGGTTTTGACAATTTCCAAGACAATTTTTAACACCTGTAAACCAATGTCCTTGGAAATTGTAATTGAAAAAGAATTACAACAAACACTGAAAACACCATTTGTTATTTTTTTAAATTTCAGACGATGCATCTTGTATATAGAATACGAGAAAATGACCCTGTGCCAAATGTATTACCTCTTAAAATGATTCCCCCATCCAAGCGGCCAAAGGCTCCAGTGGCTGGTGGCGTACCTGGTACAGCGACCGGAGCTCCGGTATTACCTGGAGCGGTCCCCGTCCTGCCTGCATTTCCAGCAACAGTCCCCGTCCTGCCCGGAGTGGCAGGTCTTGATACCAGTGGTACATTAACACCGCCCACTAGCAAACCAGAGGTAAGTGCAGGGCTTTAGATTACACCAAAACCAAGATGATAAATGCTGTGTCCCCAATAAGTACAGTGAATCCTGTCTATACACGGACCCTGTCAAAACCGGCCATGTTTCATGGTCCCGAGTATTTGCAACTCTAAAATGTGTCCCTCTAAACACCAGAACTTGTTAAAATTGGATTCGGTTTCGACAAGTTTTCCAGTATACCCAAAATAAACGTACAAATTAAGTACAAACATGCATATGTCAAAATTACTGAAATGCTATGCTTGAATTAGATTAAAAAAACTTGAAGTGCGTTTCTGAATACCTAAACCACTTCAGCAGTTGTTAATAACATATTGTTCTAAGACAGGCCTCACTGTACTCGGAACATACAGAAACCTGTTGTGCCCAGATTTGAGAGCTCTAAAGCTCTGAAGTGTACACATGTTTTTTAAATTATGAATAGCCACAGTTGGTAATCAGTTAAAAATTGAGTATCAACTACTATTTAACATTTTGTAATGTGTAGTGATCTATACATTTTGTGTAACAACTTACTACTCGATACTGAATAAAATGTCCTGCTCACATGTTTTTAATATTTAAATTGATCAGATTTTGTTTTTATAAGTTTGACTTTTTACTTTATATTCTATAATGTTTGTTTAGTGCTTAAAAATTCATATTCAACATTGAACTGAAACAAAGATCTGTTGTTTAATCTTGCAGGGATCTGCTAAGCCGTGGGTGGTGACGGCTGCTGAAAAAGCCAATTCTGACGCGATGTTTCTAAGACTGGATACGGATATGGACGGCCTTGTCAGTGGGGCAGAAGTGAGAAATGTCTTCGTACAAAGCGGTTTACCCAATCCACTTTTAGCACATATCTGGTATGGGCTACATTTTCATGTGTATACTGCCACCATTAATCAAATTATAACTTTTTTCTTCTTTTTTGTTACATAATTTCAGCATGCTGTTTACATATATATTAGAAGGTTACGGTAAGTATACATTATGTTTGTGTTTTTTTGTGTATTCATATTATTATTTGTTCAAGCAGGATATGATACACATCTTCTGTCATATGAAAAACAATACCGGAGTATTCTTTTGATGCTCTTATTTTGCATAAAGAGTAGCCTGTTAGTAAAGAAATTTCCTGATGCATCTATCAGTGGGCTCATTGGGCTATTTCTCATTCCAGCCAGTGCTCCACAACTGATGTAACAAAGGCTGTGGTATGTACTATCCTGTCTGTGGGTTGATGCATGTAAAAGATTATTTGCTGCTAACGAAATAGAGTAGTCCATAGCGAAGCAGCAGCAGATTTCCTGTCTCATATGGTCCTTAGGTCTCACTATACAGTTCACTTCAGGGTGAAAGTTCATTATGATTCACTATAGTTCGTAATTGTGACATATGTTGTGGTTCATATATTCACTTCTAGTAATTGGGGAAAAATTAAAACAATTTGTATTTTTCAATGGTAAGCCTTCTGGCTAGATTTTGCTTATGTTATTTTGTAATACTGTGCATTGACTTTTTGGGACATGATTGTATAGCGGAAGAGGCAGCAGGTTTAAATGGATTCCAGAACGACCTGTTCAGACCGGTACTACAGCCAGATACTGTCATATAGCATAAAACTGAGACGGAAATGTTCTCAATTTTGCAGTGAAAATAAATGCTTGTATAATGTATATTTGCAATGGCGTATGTTGTTAGTGCCAATGAGAACCCATTCTATTTACTATCTTTATTTGAAGTTGGGCAATGTGTAATGAGACCGTAACCATTTGTCTGGTGCCATATAATTGTACATAAAAAGGTGTTGATTTTGTCGTATAAAAAACATTTCTTCCTTCTTCCTTGATACTCTGTTTATGACATACATACAGAATTTGATTACTTCTATTGTCAGTGTGTATATGATGAGCCAAGAAGATCATATTACAGAAGTCATGTGTTTTGAATGGGCTGTTATTTGAGATACTACTTCATATTAGTCAGTAGTTAAAATTAATTACAGAAAAAAAAGGAAGGTAAACAAATCCTAGGATAAAGGCACAACAAACGTTTGCTGGAGTCCTGAAAATATTAAATAAAAAAATAAATCCCTGACCTTCCCACATTTTAAAAAACATTTGGATGAAAATCTAGTGCTTTATTAGGTCCCATAGGTTTCATTTTTGTTCTTCTATCTGTCTGACTGACTGTGTGTCCGTCTGTCTGTCCCACCTATAGTTTTCCAGATGTATTTTCACAATGCCTTGATATACTGAGCTGAAAGTTTGTGTATAGCTTTATCATATACTGTTACACATCAAGTTTGACTTTCCCTAGTTTGCAGAGTTATGGCTCTTGAATTAATTTGTTTTCTGGACTTGGTTTTTCAATGCATCAAAATATTAATCTGAAATTTTGTGTATAACTTTATCATTTTCTGTTACAGATCAACTTTAACTTTACTAATTTTTCACAGTTATGTCTCATCAACTTAAGATTTTCAACAAAAAAAATCTGAATTTTAAATTGTTTTTAGCAATGTCTCAAGACATTAAGCTGAAATTATGTGTATAGCTTTATCATATTCTGTTACAAATCAAGTTTAATTTTCATAATGATTTACCCATTTTTCACAGAGTTATGGCCCTTGAACATTAGCAGTACTCTCAGAATGCTTGTTTTATTATGGGATACAAAATGTCTGCCAGAGGGTATGGGAGGGTAAAATTATGTACCCTAAAATCTTGAAAATTAATGGATACATTTATATAATTTTAAAAAAGATTAGAGTAAGAGAACTGCTATTTAAAAGTGGTCAAAGTACATTAAATGCAATGTCCAATTTCCAGATATTTCACTTTTGGTCAGTTTTGTTTTTATTACAGCTTACATACCCTCAAATTATTTTCTGGCAGAAAGCCTGCTTGGCCACTATAAATAGCAGTGAGCTGAGGCTTTTGAATATTATTTTATTTGAATCAATGTCACGAGAATAATGCCACAAGTTAAATAGTGAGTTTAAATTTATTTCATAAATGTTATAGAAAGATAAGGGAGATTGATCACCTACCCAGACAATTTTGGAGGGGGAGGGGAATATCCCCGTCATCTTTGAAGAGTTACATTTTGAAATTTTGCCCCATTTTCACATGTAGAGATCTGATCAAAGTCCTGATTGCAAGCAAAATGTGTTGGAAAAACATGTCCTGATCCTTTTTGAAGCAAAATGTTTCCAGCCCCCTCCCTTCCCGTTTACTTTCGGCACTTATATTAGCCACTTTATGACACCTCAGTATATTCTGAATTGTGGCTGGTGTTATTTAAAAACAGTTATTTATAGGTTTCTTGATATATCACAAGAATCTCAAACATAGTTTTTATTTATTTATTGATTCTTTAATAGGTCGCTCTGTGATATGAACAGCACTGGCAAGCTGAACAGTGACCTGTTTGCTCTAGCAATGTATCTAGTTCAACAGAAACTCAAGGGGGTCGACCCCCCGGGCGCTCTTACTCCGGAGATGATACCACCGAGCATGAGGCCAAAGTCTACTGCCGATACAGCTACTTTTGGGGTCAAGGTAAGAACAAAAATAAATATACTTCATGTTTACCGGACTCCAGGTCAGATTCAGACCTTTTAAAAAAGAAAAAAAGAAAGAAAAGAAAATCCAATTCAATCTTTAAGGTTCACACAGACTTTGAAATTTCTAAGTGGGCAGTAAAGAAGTATTTAATTCTGTGCCGAACAATATATCAGACATTTTCCGGAGATGGCGATTGGGATTGACGTGCCTGAACCTTCAGTGGATAAAGGCACATAAATAGAGTTTATAATTATAAACACATAGAATGACGATAAGGACATGAACATTCTTGTTTTATGTCCCACAAATCAATGTTAATGTTGCCGTCGTCATCGTCACCAGCTCAGAATCGTTTGGGTGACCTGTATCTGCAGACGAAGATGAGCACGATGAGAATGAGGATGGCGGTGAGGATGAATCCCCCGTATGAGATGTAGTTCTTGAGACTCTCGTTGAACGGCTGCACCACGAGGATCTTCATGTTCGCCACGTGGCGCTTCCTCACAAAACAGCTGGAAAAGAACAGAAACCCTGTCATAATAAACATCAATAATGATCATTATCTAGTCAGTTTTCAAAAATGAATACCAGTAAACATTAGAATGAAATAGGTTGTTGTCCCCTTGTGATGAGTTGTCGATGGGATATAACGTCTTGCCCGTCCGGCGACATAACCACTCTAGTGACGTTATTTCTCCTTGATTTTTAAAAAACTTTGTATGTGGGAATAGGATCATGATATCTTGAACATGTTCACATTTCACCTCTTTGCATTGAAGGTCAAGGTTACTGCTGCTAATTTAATTTGACTTAACGGCTCTAGCGATTACACGACTCATCTAATTTTCATGAAACGATATATAGGAATATCATCAAGGCCACTGTTAACAAAAATAATGATTAGAACATCACTGCTCTAACAACTTTATATTTCTGATCAGATTTTCATAAAATTTAACATACAATAATAGGATGATGCAGTCGTGATGGGATATGCAGTGTTTCCCATGTCTTATTTCTTTTCAAACAAAACCTGACCTCTGACCTATGGCATATTCCCCCATCCCCCATGTCCCATGGATTGGTCAATGGTTAAAGCCTTCCAATGAATCCTGGTCCCCCCATTCCAGTCAAGTGACAGCTACTTCTGTTTTTCTCTTAAAGTCTGGACATCTTTTCTTTTGGTCTCGTGAATCCATGCCTTGCTGGGTTTGGACATGGTTTTATTAGTTGTGGATTTCATTTATCGATATTCTTGAAAAGTGAAAATAATGCAAATTTTCTGTGGTGGCAGACATCTGCTGTTCATGGTAACTCAAAATTAATGAAATATTTTGTTCCTTATAATTGTAAACATTTTGTACTAATTTGTACATAATGTCGTATTTAACAGATTATAATGTAAACACTGCACTAACTTACACATATCCAGTCATAGCATTTTGCTGGTAAAGAGCTTGTTGACATAAATACAAATACAAAAAATGTAATATGATTTTATATAGATTATAACTAAACATTTTGCACTAAATTGTACATGTTTATGGTGTCATTTGACATAAATAAAATTAAATATAATTATAGCATTTAGTACGGGTGTCACAATACACTAATGCATCGATGTATTATGATACTACTGCTGACAATACGATATACGATACCCTTGCTTGTGTATCAATTCCTATTTTGACCATGTATCAATTCCTATATTAATTCTGTATTCATTTACCAACACCAATTTGTACTGGTATGTACTTATTGACAGGTTATTTCCGTAACCCTATGAACCCACGAAGCCTGTTTTTAGGCTTGACGTATACCCTAGAAGCCACTTTTCCAGCTTGTTTGTAAACAAACTGTTGGGCAACAGTTCAATGTTATTTTCAACCAATCAGAACTTGTTTTACAGCATAGGTATTAGCACAAGTTGTGAATGTAAATTTGCACACTTTTTTTAGTTTTTTTAATTGTATTTTCCCACAAATATGAACCGTGGGCGTGTCAGCGCTGAAGAAGCGCCAACGTTAATAATGTCTGACAATGAAGGTGAGCTTAGTAATGACACATACAGCAATGAAAGTGTCTTTGAAACTGAAAGCGATGATGAATTTGATGATGTGAATGTCGGCTATATTAACAATTATGAAAATGACAGTGGATCCAAAGACATAAATAAAGATTCTAGGATTTTGGTAGTGTGAATGTTCGTGGGCATGGTGGCGGGTGAGGCCAAGGCAGGAAACATAGTATTAATGAAAATAATCAACAATATCAATGGACTACGGACACATTCAGGTTTTGTTGACAGGCATACATCATTGAGCAGTGTTTAATTTTCCTAAGAGAAAATGAAAAAAAAAAATCTGATATTTCTGCTGGGAGTCCAAGGTGGAGGGGAATTTAAAACATATATATTTAGGGTTCAGAGGGTTAAAAAAAAGAAAAAAAAGACAGTGAACAGAAAATAAGTTACTGCTTATGTCAATATATATATATATATGATGTGGTATTTCTACATTAAAACTGTTTAATCAGTGTTTTGCTTTTATCAGGTTTATTTCTTATTTTTAAATCACTTTACCTAAACTTCAACTTCTTGTTTTACGAGGAAAGATCATGAATCAGGTATCATGATACATATTGTATTGTGGACTACGAATCACTATACATATCATATAGTGAGACAGGGTTTCTGCCAGAGGGTAAAACGGGTATGGCGCAATACCCAATTTATTTTGGAGATTTTATTTTTTGACAAAATTGATGACTCTTATCATTACTGTATGATTTTTTTAACCCTAATCCTAAACCTAACCAATTTTCTTTCTGGGGGAGGCCCTCTCCATACCCCCTGTTGACTGCAGTTGTATTCAGCACACACATTGTAAATAATCAATTCCATAGCACCATACCCAAAAGTTTCTTTCTGGCAAACCCTGCTATGTGCAGTCGGTTAATGTTGATTATAACTGTAAACATTTTGCACTAAATTGAACATGTTTATGGAGTCATTTGACATTATAAACAAAAATTAAATATAATTACAGCATTTAGTAGATTGTAATATAAACATTTGGTACCAACTTGTACATATCTGTGTCCGTCATAAGTAGTTTTGCGATGTGCAGTCTGTTAATGTTGTCGATCCACACACGTCCTCTCGTCTGCTGTTTGATGGTCATTGGGTTGATCACTCGGTCATTCCGGGTCCAGCGAACCATCTGATTGCTCTTTATCCTGTAAAATCAGTCCCGCACATTCACACAGGACAGGAATGTTTGTTCAACGACACCCCATTACAGTAGTTTAAACGACAAGGGCCGAATTTACGAAGCCTGTATTTCTTAAATGCAGGTGTTTAAGCATTGTAAATGTAAGTAGTTATATGTGTGTAAGTCTAATACAGGCTTTGTAAATTTGGCCCCAGCTGTTTGGTATAGCTCTAGCCTGAGGTGCTTGGGATCATAGGATCAAACCACCTTGGCTGACTAAATTAACCCCCCCCCCCCCCCCCCCCCCCCCCCCCCCCATTGTCCCTTTCCCAACCAATGTCCGTGTCTGGTTTATCAAAGGTTTTGGTATGTACTGTCTTTTCTATGGTAGTAAAGAGCATGTAAAGATCCCATGCTGCTGTTTAATAGGAATAGCCTTTACGGTGGTAGCAGTTTTCCTTTCTCTTCCAACCAAGTGTCAAAATAACCATATGTTAGACACTAGTAACTGTAGGATAAAATGTGCTGAAGAAACCCCTTCAATTGCCCGTGGCAGTTGGCATTGCTGTGGAGATTGCCATAGAGTTTTCATTTTCTGTGGCATTTTTTTCGCCGTGCACGATGTCGGACATTTGTTTCAAAATGTATTTTTTCCTTGTTGTTAAAAATAAAATATACTTTGTGAACTGAAAACAGATTAACAGTAAATATGAAAACAGTAACTGCACTGTTATTATTAAGTATCTGAATCTTAGGGCGATTGAGCATGATACATGTGAATTACCAGTATTAAGCAAGTTCCAACTAAGTCACTGAACTCTCGACTATTCATAACATGTGCATTACAGGGAACACTGGATTGTAGGGGGTGACAGCTTATTCATGTTGAACTGTGGCTATGGTGTAGTATGGTGTATTATTTTCTGTAAAATTTTCAACATACACTCCTACAAGTCACGAAGTGTTATGGTCGGCCTGATATATTTGCTGATAGTTTAATCAAATTTTCTGTCATTTATATTGACACAATATACTACCTTATCCTGGTGCCAAGTGGCCTAATAAAACCCCTTCCCACAAAAAAACAAAACAAAACACTTCACCGATTTACTTGGGGTTTATGAGGGGGAGGGACGGAGGGGGAGGGACGGAAGGGGAGGGACGGAAGGGGAGGGACGGAGGAGGCATTCGGTCTTAGTGACAGATTTCCTAATAGAAATTATGCTATTATTAAAGAAAACTATTTTAATTTTATGTCGCATTAAATATATTCGGACACTTTGGTGTAATATAATTAAAAGGTAATAATTTAACAGGAAGGTCACTGAACTGACTACGCTGTACAAGATAAATTGTCATTCTTTTACAACCACATTGTTCTTGATCATGCACATGTCATTCGTGTGCTGGCAACCCCCCCCCCCCCCCCAAAAAAAAACAAAAAACCCTTTAGATTTACTTTCCAGATTTGGAAACATGTTAATGGTAAAGCTACAGTGGATACTATTTTTCCCCGGCATATGTTTTGCCATGGTCATTTTCTTACATCCAGGGGTTGTAAAGGGTAATTTTATTTTATTTTTCAAATAATAAATATTTAATTAAAAAAGAAGATAAAGGCTCACTATTAAAGCTTTTCAAAAAGTCTCAGGTCAGGGGTTTTTTGTTTATCAGATTAAGCAAAATATTTTTATGGCTGAAGAAAATAATTTTTCACTGTGATTGTTTAACACTGGCCTTGTTAATAAATTTAAGCTATTTAAGTAGTAGTGTTGGTATGAAGTGTTCCTACTAGCAGTAGCTAGTGGGAATTTCCCTAGTAGCTCAGTTGGTAGAGTGCTGGGTTCAAATCTTCTCAGTGGAGGTTGATTTTTCTGTTACATTTGGATGTAGGGACCAGAACAGTATTTGGATGGATTACCGTCTGAGAACACAGGAATTTCCCTATTAGCACAGTTGGTAGAGCACTAGACTTTCATACTGAGAGACTGTGGTTCAAATCCCCTCAGTGGAGGTTGATTTTTCTATTACAGTAGTAATTATTTAGATAAGACAAATGTGGGTGTAAAATTCTTACTTTGGACACTGAAGAACCAGGTGCATTCCCGCATCTTCATACCTCATAATACGTCTAATCATGGGGGGCAGTTTGGGGGGCGATTTAAGGGAGTAGTGTCCTTCTTCAAGAACTTCCAGCACTTTGCCAGTAGAATCTGTGATGGTGACAACTGGAGGGACGGTAGGACATGCAATGTTGCACTTGCCAAGCACCGTTTCGCTTGGTCGGTTGCGTATTTTTTCATTATTGGCGATGAAGTGTGGCAGTGCAGTAGCTCGACATGGAATCCCTTCTGGATAGAGCTCCATCATTGGATAGTCTTTTGGCTCAATTGGTTCTTCAGGATCGATTTTCTGTAAAGTAATAAAATTACCTTTTCAGTACCAAGACTCATGTTTATGCCTCTTAGTTACTTTAAAAGCATTTCTCTCAGTTCATTTAAAAATGTTTAATTGGTGCTGGAAGTAGTATCTGTTTGCAATTTTGTAGAAAATTTAATATTGAACTGGGCTCCGTTCCACGAAGTGATCTTAGCGCTAAGATCACCTTAAGTGCATACAGTTGTTATGCACTTAGGTGATCACTTCGTGGAACGGGGTCCAGGACAATAAAGTCACATGTAGTCTTTAAAGCTACAATCTTGCCTTCTTGAGACAGACATGTTTTTGATATAAACAGATGTCACCAGCTGTCTTAATTAAAGAGCTTAGAACTTGAAGTGCAAAATAATGAAATGTTTATTTAATGATGCACTCGTCACATTTTTATGTATGGTTAAATTTTGTCACACATGCCATTGAAAAACCTCACCTGAATATAGTCCCAGGCAGAAAAGTGCCATGGAGAATTAAAAACTCCACGGCATTGCTGATTGCTGTGGGAAATTGCAGGGAATGTAGAAGGGGATATTTTTATACACATCTCTCAGACAGGATAGTTCCATACATACCACAGCCTTTGTTACCACACTTGTGGAGCACTGGAGCGAGAAACAGTCCAATGGGCCAAGCAAAAGGAATTAATCTTGGAGTACGTTACCAACATGAAGTGGGGTGCTTCCACAGCTGCATACTGGCTAACAACTTATTTTGACATGAAATAGAGTGGAGAAAGATGCCCGAGGTAGATAGACAAATAGCACATAATGCATACAAACATAAAGTGGATAATCTATTCTAGCTCAATGAACCGGTAGAAAGGTGCCGGAAAGCTGTGCTAGGAAAACCATCTAGCACATTTCCTCTGGACGGTAATGCGCCCTTTTCATTGGTTAATTAGTCTCGCCGTTTAGGAGTAAGATGGTCGTTGCTACCTGACCATTACATCATTCCATAATCAACAGTAGTACGTGATATCACGTAATATGTACAACTGCATGCATTCCATCTAGTGATGTAATATATATCAGCTGTGAGCAGGGTTGTGACATCACGGTACAAAAATAAAATGCAGTGAAATTTACAATAATTCTAAAATTATAAGTATAATTGAACTAGAAAATATTGTTGGCACTCGTCCTTTTGCAGATGTTTTTTCTGACACTAGTCTCAAGAAAATCAATCCTTGGAGCTCGCTAAACCTCACTCAACAATTATTTTTTTTGAGACTCATGTCAGAAAAAACATCCACTAAAGGACTTGTGCCAAAAACTATTATTCTAAACGCTTTGACATTAAAACCGTGCTTTAAATTTACCTACCTTAACCATACACAGGCCAATCTTGCGTCGTTGCCCAGGTTTGCCACAGTTATTACAAGAACTCCAGGGAGACCATGTAGTAAACACTTCCAAGTTGTTGTCAGTCAACATCTGTGGTTCCAGAACCTTTTCTCCCTCTTTTAACTGAAAAAAAAAAATCGTATGTTTATATATACTGGTAGGTCTTATCAAGTGATGTCAAAGGAAATCACTTTACTGTACAGCAGATGTGGAGATCTACATTAACACTTAAAGCAAAGCACACAGTTGATTCTGTTTGTATATGTTTGTAAGGAGTAGTTGATTCTCTTTTTATACGCCAGTCTTTGGTGTATCATATTATAGTATGGTGTTGTCCGTCCGTCTGTCCATCCATAAACCTTTTGTTTCTGGAACATATATTCCTTATCAATTCATATATGATCATCAAAAGTTGCATGCCAGTACAACTTGAGATGGTGGTGTGTCACATACCATAATTAGGTCACAGTGACCTACTTTTCATGCATTGATGATCATTAAAGGAAATCCTTGTCAAAATCCTTCAAAGATAATTGAGACCCTTTATTAGCCATTAGAAATTACAAACTTGGGGGTTTGGGGAGTATCATTTTGCAGACTATATTATGTCCCACATACCCTAAACATTTGTGGGTTTTTACTCAATAGTTTCAGATTTATTTATTTTTATCTTGACCAATGTTTTTTTGTTGTTTACAAACTTAACCATAGAACATTTGTTATTTCCCAAACACTTTAATTGTTTTAATTACATTTGTATATTATTATTATACCTGATGCTGAACTAAAATTATTGACAAAAATCACATTTTTAACTGGATGTTGGGATGGGATAGGGGCATACCATGAGTCATTTGTCCCTTCTGAGCATGTTCAGTTGGTAAATTATTGACAAAAATCACTTCTTACTGGATGGTAGGATGGGATAGAGGCATATGATAGAGGCATTATACCATGAGTCGGTTTTCCCTTCTGAGTACGTCCAGCTGATAAATTTCTTCATAGTCTCCACGATACAGGCACATGAATGTTCCGACATCACCTATCTCAACGTCATTGATCACCAAGCTTTTCTTACTGGTTATCTCATAGCGACCTTCACTTTCAACTACTCGCACAGTCGAATCTTCTTTGGAGACATGTTGCCATTCTATGCGCTTTTCTTTTTGGTCAGGACGGAAGCTAAAAAACAAGAAAAAAAACCAAAACAAGGAAGAGCTATGTAAGAACATTTTACAGGGTGTGTATTTGGTTATTCAGGGCTTGCAAGGGAAAGAATTAGTTTTTTTAGCCTTTTTTCAGATATGTGGGGTTTTTCCTTGAAAATTATTTAAAAGTTGCTGATTTAAACAACTTTTTTATTAGACAAATACTTAATATTGTAGCCACTTTGTATAAAAATTGGCTACTGACTAATTTTTATGTGGGCAGGGTGAGCCTTGGTTATTTTGACAGTCTACATAGGCTACTTGTACCAAATAACAGCAAGGGATATTTTATATGCACTTTTCCATAGAGAGGACTATGATATACCAGTTGTGGAACACAGATTGGGATGAACAAAACGCCCACCAATTGAGTGCTTTGCCACTCTAAAAGCAATTTTAATTGAATGATAAGCAATAGATGACCCACTCCCCCAAAACACAAAAACAACAGGAACAAACAAACAAAAAAAAACAAAAAACCACACACCCCACCAAAAAACCCCACACCCCCACCACCAAAACAAACAAACAAAACAAAAAAAACCACCTAACAATCTGACTTAAAACCAAACACACAAAAAACAAAACCACCCCACACCAAAAAAACAAACAAAAAAACCACACAAAAACCACAACCACACCACAAAAACAAACAAACAAAAAACCACACAAAAAACCACACACCAAAAAACAAACAAACAAAAAACCACACAAAAAACCACACCACCAAAAACAAACAAACAAAAAACCACACAAAAAACCTACGGTAATATTTTTAACAGTTTTCATATCACTTAAAGTTTTTGGAAAAGCTCATTTAAGTTTACCTTAGTCAAATTGTTTTACTTTTTTTTTTTTTTTTCTTAATTACACATGTATTTGTAGTCTGAAACAGTTGCTACATGGAGAACCATTATTTATGACATACATGTATTGTTGGGTTCTTAATATTGTTTCAAAGATTTGGTTCAAGGAATTAATTATAGTAATAAATTAAAATTAAATAAATTGTTATTTTATAAAAACATAGTAAATAAAAAAATAAAAAAAATTAATTTGCATTTTAACTAAATGAAACAGCAATTTTTCTTGTAGTAAAGTATTATATACTTGAATTAATTTAACTTCCAAAACAATAATTATAACATTACTCTTCTATGAATGCATATTACTAATTCAAGAATGAAGTGGTAACCATGGTAACTTAATCAACATAAAGGTAAACAAAATAATCGTATATAAATTTTAAAACACAGTATTGAATATTTTTGACATATTTGGTTCCTGTTTCTATCAGTGGGAGTTGTAATTGTATAAAAACCTACTATAATTAAATATTATTTAATTTTATGTTGCAAATTGTTACTAGGGAAGTATTTAGCTCAGTCGGTTGAGTGCTCGCCTGAGATGCTTGCATTGCAGTATCGAACCACCTCAGTGGATCCATTCAACTGATTGTTTTTTTCTCGTTCCAACCAGTACACCACAACTGGTCAAAGGCTGTGTTGTGAGCTTTACTGTCTGTGGGAAAGTGCATATAAAAGATCCTTGTTGCATCAGTAAAATGTAGTGGGTTTTCTCTGTTGACTATGAGTCAGAATTACCAAATGTTTGACATCCAGTAGCCGATGATCAATTAATCAATGTGCTCTAGTGGTGTCGTTAAACAATTCATTTGTTTAGATTATTTTGTTTCTTGTTTAGATCCTTAAAATTGATTCCATTTTCAAAATGACACTTATGACATCAGCCTTTCAGTTAAACATTTGGGTTGATAGTTTTAAAAATGAACAATATAGTAACCATGGTAACTCACCAAATGTGGCACTTCAGCTCAAGGTTTTGACCAAACAGGGCAATGATTGCCTTAATGTGATGTCCCTTTTTGGTGATCTGCTGGACGCGTTTGTTCAGGCATTCATAGTACTCGTTAAACTGACGCTGTATCTCCATTGTCGATTCTCCCCAGCTGGCCTTGTATTTTGCCCTCTTACCTCTCTCAAGCAACAGCCCATTCACTTTCACAGATGTGATCATTGTTTCAATCGGAAATCCATTAATCTGTAGAATATGTAGCACTGTCAGTACTGTCAGTATTAAAAAGCTGTAACTGTTTCCCATCCCCTTGTGTAATGTTTTCTTTTTCTCCTATAACAATTGAAGTCATGTGACTCTGGCCCCTTAGCAACAGTAACCGAGGCCGACAGAGTGTAACACTGTTATTAATTTTGTTTTAAGTTTACAAAAAAAAACCAAACTCATTCTCCCGAATTCAAATTTTATTCCAAAAAAATATTTATTTATTATATTTTATTATATTATATTTGATTGATTGATTGATTTTTAAAATTTGTTAAAAGATGTGTTTAACATTTGTTTATTTATTTAAAAATATATTTATTTATTTATGTGTGTGTGGATATGAGTATGTGCATGGGCGTATGGGGACTCTTTGATTTAGGGGGGCTGAAGGGGTTGATTTGCCCGAAATTTTACCCAGATAAAAACTGCCCAAATGTTTCCCCCCCTGCCCCCCGGGTCATACGCCCATGAGTATGTGTGTGTGTGCGGTTCTATCTAAATTATTTTGTTAAATCCCTTCCAGACAACCCACTGTTGAGTTAGGTTGTATAGCAAAACAGTTTTTATGCAGTTGGCCCTTTCGGGTTTCAGAAATAATTAGTAGTTGGTCATACAATTTAATAAAATTAGAGTTATATTATTCTTTCTCCCAGTCCCTCCACCAATGGCATTTATCCTATTCTAGCCACAACTATGACTAATATGTATTAAGAGTCATGATATTTATTGTCCATTGACCGGTCTCGGTGGCGTTGTGGCAGGCCAACGGTCTACAGGCTGGTAGGTACTGGGTTTGGATCCCAGTCGAGGCATGGGATTTTTAATCGAGATACCGACAAACCCTTGAGTGCTCCGCAAGGCTCAAGGTGTAAACCACTTGCAAGTGATCCATAACTGGTTCAGGCCATGGTTTGTGCTAGCCTGTGGGAAGCGCAAATAAAAGATCCCTTGCTTATTCGTAAAAAGAGTAGCCTATGTGACGACAGCGGGTTTCTCTAAAAACAGTGTCACCAATGGCCATTTATTTGACGTCCAATAGCCACAATAAGATAAAAAATCATGTATTAGCGAGTCATGATAAAACAAACTTTACTTGTCCATTGTGATGTTGCATATAAGCAATGCTTTACTTGCTACTAAACATAAGTATATTCAGTAGCCATGTTGCAGAAGTATGTTTCTTTTATCAGTAGACAAATTGGTTTGATTGTATTTGTAAATCATTGTACATGTCTCAAAATTAAAATAGAAAAACAAATGTATGTCTCAGAATGCCCTGGGTTTAACTTAGAGTCTGATTGGATTGGGATAATCAGCACGAGTAATTCATACTTATATTTTTTAGACCACTGAATGATATAGTACACAACTGTTAATTTGGTTTAAATACAAGCGACATAATTAAATATATATCAGGGGCATAGCTTGGGATTTTCAGGTGGTACGCAGACTTTCAGCGATAGAATGAAACATAGAGCAAACATATATTTACATCATTAGTGATTTCTGTAGAAATTTGGCACGGCATCGTAGCATCGTATATGGAAGCTAGGCCCCTGTATATATTGGGAATTTTCAGGAAAGGTCCTATTTTCAGACCCAGAGAACACCTGGATAAATCCCTGGAGTGGCTACCACTGTCTTGTCTGTTAATCTCTGGTGATCTGTCGGTCTGTGTGGAATTGATTATGTATCTCTCTGTCTGTCTCTCTGGACACAAAATCTGACATCGTTTGGGACCTCTGTTGAGAACTAGTCTTAAGACCATTACTCAGGTATTTAGATCTCATTCATTTGTGTACAACAGGTTGGTTTTTTTCCTCAGTACGGCTAGTTGTTTTTGTTTTTTGTGGACCATAATGTTACGAACAGCTGCAGACATGTAGGTATTCACAAATGCTTTTTACGTTATATTAATGTAATTGAAGCTCAACATTTCGGTGCTTTTGGGGTGAAATATTTTTAGGTCAACATGTTTGTACTTACATGTAATTCGGGCATGCTTATTTAGGGCATATTTATTTTGGGCACAGAAGTAATCTGGTGCAATCTAAAGCCCTTGTTACTTAACACATTAATATTCATCTTGCAGTTATATTAGTCTTCTTTAAATGTCAGCCATGAAACACAAAGCCCCACAAAAACAACATACCAGGGGCCTAATTCACAAAGGTCTCTTAGGCTCTGTTAGACAACAAAGCATCTTCTTTGCAAGTCTTTTAGCATTGTACTGTGAAGACCGGCCTCGGTGGCGTCGTGGCAGGCCATCGGTCTACAGGCTGGTAGGTACTGGGTTCGGATCCCAGTCGAGGCATGGGATTTTTAATCGAGATACCGACTCCAAACCCTGAGTGAGTGCTCCGCAAGGCTCAATGGGTAGGTGTAAACCACTTGCACCGACCAGTGATCCATAACTGGTTCAACAAAGGCCATGGTTTGTGCTATCCTGCCTGTGGGAAGCGCAAATAAAAGATCCCTTGCTGCCTGTCGTAAAAAGAGTAGCCTATGTGGCGACAGCGGGTTTCCTCTAAAAACAGTGTCAGAATGACCATATGTTTGACATCCAATAGCCGATGATAAGATAAAAAAATCAATGTGCTCTAGTGGTGTCGTTAAACAAAACAAACTTTACTTTACTTTGTACTAGGCATTAGGCCCCAGAATTGCAATTTAATCAAGTTACATTAAAAAAAAATATTACAGTAGCCAGTGAAATACACTGCTTGCCAATAGTTTCTGATAGGTCTGTTTTTGTTGTTTCTACACATAGCTTTGAATTGAAAATCATTTCATGTTACCTTTATAGTCCGTCCCATCCTCCTACAAAAATGTTTTTTTTTTATTTTTTTTTATAAATAATTTCAGTTTGGTTTGATGTAATAAGAAAAGTAAAAGTGTTTTAGAAATAACAAAAAAACCAACTATTTCTGTGTGCAATTTGGAAATAGTTGGCTCAGAAATAAATAACCTGTAGTATGAAAAAAGGTCTTCTCTGTGGGAAGGACTATAGGTGATAAACTAACTCAGTAACTGATAAACTGTTCACTCTGTACACAACCGTTATCAAATAGAGATTAATGCAATGTCTTTTTATCTAAGCAGATGGCAAAAGCATGTGACATCAAACTAGTAATTACAGTTGTTGGTAACTTTTTACCGGTATTTATAGTAAAATCTGTGTGACAGAACATTTTGTTCAGTATCGTGTTGCGATAGCTACATAATTTTAAAACATTAAATGATAGTTGCTAATCAATTTTCATTTGACTGGAAATATATGTATTGCTAAATCAACATTTTAAAAACAAAATTTTCTCTGTGTGATTTGTTTAATCATGTTTAAATATATTTTTTTACCATGTTATGTTATCTGTAAAACATTATATTGCGATTTGTTATGTTTATTATTATTTTTGGAATGTTTTAAATTTAATAGATTGTTAGCCTGTGTTGATTCACAAACTGGTATTTATTTGAGCTTCAGTGTTTACACATGTATCTATGTATGTATCTACTACAGTGTTAGCACTGAAAATTAACCAGTCTGTACTCTTTGTCATGTATGATTTCTGTTTTGAGTTGCGAACTGCTGTTTTCTATTTTTGTCTTCACTTGACAACGTTTGCTTTGAGCATCATTAACACAGTGGTGACGTGTCCATATAGCTAGAAATTTATCCCTTGATAACACCTGTGAAAATCCAGGTGTCACTGTAAAAAAAATCCTCCTTATTCCACCAGTACTGCTCATAATGGTCCTTGTGATAAGCATTTCCATTGCAACTCTACAACCCAAAAGTTATTTTATTTCCTGAACAGTTACAACTGTAAATGATTTAGCCATAGTAATTATTAGGATTTGCTTCATTTATTTGTGTCACATGACTGTTTGTCTTATCTATCAAAAGTTGCCATAATCAATCATCCCAGAACAAACTAAAAAGGGACCTGGACTTGCTGCTCTATTACCGTAAAATGGGGTAATAAGGGTACGATTTTGACACTTTTCTTATAAGTTATCAATACATCTAACTGTTGTGGGAGGAAGTCCTATGTCATTTTGTGACTACTTGGTCAGACTTCTCAATGGGTCATGCCATGTTCCAAAATCTAAACTCCAAGTATTTTTATTTATTTTTCTAATGACTGTCCCTTATTACCCCATGGGTGGGGTTATAAGGGATTGCCATTGGTTTTAGTTGATGTTCCTATTATAACTTCAATAGGGGTTATAAGGAACAAAGAGCATATTTAAAAAAAAACTTTAATAATGTTTCACAACAAAACAATAGAAAACAAGTAAATCAGAGCTCTAAATAAACCTGAGTAAGCCCGGCGGGGTCCTCCTTTTGGCACAAAATGAACTAATCACAGAAAAATAAAAATAATCTGTTCTCCAGATCTTGGATGGTTTAAAATACAACAGAAAATGTTTTAACAATAGTTTTTGTCATCTGAACAATTGTAACACATGTCATCAGTTTCTTTCTTTTGGGCAAAATGAAGCTTCAATTCCTTCACTTCCATAACACCCCTTTTCAATTCGTTCGGTTTTTCGATACTTTTGTTTCAAGTCCTCCATTGGATAGAATAAAATGCCAGTTGTTTTGGGCCACTTCCAATTCCCACCACTCTTCTCCATTGCTTTTATTGAGCATCTGTTATCCTTCATCAATGTTATTACACCTGGATATATCTCATTATCGTAAGTGAACAAGACATAGTCATCTTCTTGTACATTCAGACTCAAAGTCCACTATTAACAATATTCACAGCATTTAATATGTCTTCTTTTGAATGTTTTTTGCAAAGTTTTGCATCCAACTTTGGTTTATATGTGTGCGGCATACCGTCTCTTATTACCCCAAGTTGAAGCACTTTTTACCTGAAATTAAAAATGATAATTTTTTTATCACAATAAATACTCATATCCTTGTGATATTCTACATAAATGTATCTTATATGTTTCATTACTTCTAGCAATGGTGATTTCTTGTGTACTTCTTTTGGCTAATCCTCGGCAGATAAAGTTTTGACCAACATAATTGTTTTATGAAATTCTCACATTTTTTCAATCTACTCTCTCCCAACATACAAGCAATAATGAATAAACAACTTACCTTGTATTTTTCAACAACACATTAGTCTTCAATAAAAAAAATGTTGCTTTGCTTCTGTGTTTCAAAACAAAATGAAAATATGCAATGAAAGTTTTTTTCAAAAAATGTCCCATATTACCAGGCAGTCCCTTATTACCCCATTTTACGGTACTGACTGAATCTGGTATACCCCTGCCTCACCCACATACCCAGCCTCACCCACGACCTCTGCCTCACCCATGTCCCCTGCCTCGCCCATAACACCTGCCTCACCCACAACCTCTGTCTCACCCATGTCCCCTGCCTCACCCATGACACCTGCCTCGCCCATGACCTCTGCCTCGCCCATGACCTCTGCCTCGCCCATGACCTCTGCCATGCCCATGTCCCCCGCCTCGCCCACGCCCGCCATGCCCACTGACATGCATACTACTAAAATCACCTTCAGATTTACTGTCAGTTTCGTAATTGTTAACGCAGCCGACATTTACATCATCAATTTCATCATCACTTTCAGTTTCAAAGTTGCATTCATTGCTGGATGTGTCGTTATCGAGCTCACCTTCATTGTTGGACATTATTATTGGTACTTGGACTTGCTGCTCTCATCACTGACTGAATCTGGTATACCCCTGCCTCACCCACATTCCCTGCCTCGTCCATGACCCCTGCCTTGCCCACGACCCCTGCCTTGCCCACGGCCCCTGCCTTGCCCACGACCTCTGCATCGTCATGTCCCCTGCCTCGCCCTCGCCTGCCGCCATGCCCACGTACATGCACCATACTAAAATCAACTGTGCCAGAATCTTCATTTACGTCTTCAGATTTACTGTCACTTTCGTGATTGTTAATGCAGCCGACATTCACATCATCAGTTTCATCATCACTTTCAGTTTCAAAGTCGCTCTCATTGCCGTATGTGTCATTATCGAGCTCACCTTCATTGTCGGACATTATCAACTTTAGCGCTTCTTCAGTGCTGACATGCTGCAGTGGTGTCATTAAACAAAAGGTAAAAGCCGGGAAAGCGGCTTCTCAGGTATACGTTAAATGACGTCAAGCCAGAAAACCAACTTCTCGGATTCATCGGTTTAAACATTAAATTTTTCTGTTATATTTTTCAGGAAGGTGCAAATGCTGGTCCATATGGTGGTGCTGCTGACTTTTCGGCTATCAAAGAACTTGATTCTATCAGCAAAGAAATAGAAGATATTAAGAAGTAAGACTTGATTGTTTAATGTACCAAATGTAGTTGCATATAGCATACAATGTGAGAGGTAGTAGGATCAGTACCACTAGATGGACATAAAACCCCATGAAATGTGATGAAATATTTGTAAAGTATGTCAGTATTATAACTTATGCCTTATACCTAGGATCAGTATCATTAAGTATGATGATACATATCATACATGTATATCACGACCTACCCATATATCTACACCTCTACTAAATACTATATACATAGAGCACATGTGTAATTACGTTTTACCATTTATTTTCTACGGGACATTTCTGAGTTAATTATGCAGATACATGCATTTAAAAATTCTCATTGAGAGGGTCAGTCTTTTATAGACCGTCCCACAGGAAATGCCTTTTTTCATACTATGGAGTTTACTACAAATTATTTATTTCTGAGCCGATTGTTTTGTAATTTGCACACAAAATTAGTATATATTTTTATTTCCCAATCACTATTACTTTTCTTCTTACATCAAACCAAAGTGAAATTATTTATAAAAAACATTTTTGTAAAAGAGTGTTAATAGTAATCAAGTAATATGTCCAGTAACACTTCAGAAAACATTTTGTAAATTCATTTTAGTTCATATTTTCTCCATACTGCACACATAATTTAAGATAATAAAATGTCTTGTTTAGTCTTAAGGTATTACAGTTTCATCTGTGATTTGTTTTGTTTTTCCAGAGAGAAGATGCAGTTGGAACGGGACAAGCAGCAGCGTGAGGCGGACATCAAGATCCGTCAGGGTGAGGTGCAGATGTTGCAGAAGGAGCTGGACGCGATGACGGCCACGCTGCACCAGCTGGAGAACCAGAAGAAGGAAGCCCAGAAACGGCTCGACGAGCTAGACGATAAGGTTACAATCACACGCATAGTCACATACACGGAAAAGTGATATGACGAGCTCGACGATAAGGTTACAATCACACGCATAGTCACATACACACACGAGCTCGACGAAAAATGCATAACACACACATGGAAAACTGATATGACGAGCTAGACGACAAGGTTACAATCACACGCATAGTCACATACACGGAAAAGTGATACGACGAGCTCGACGACAAGGTTACAATCACATGCATAGTCACACACATGGAAAACTGATATGACGAGCTAGACGACAAGGTTACAATCACACACATAGTCACACACACTGAAAACTGATATGATGAGCTCGCCGACATGGTTACAATCACACACATAGTCACACACACACACACGGAAAACTGATACGACAAGCTTGACGACAAGGTTACAATCACACATATAGTCACACACACGGAAAACTGATACACGAGTTGGACGACAAGGTTACAAACACTCACATAGTCACACACACTGAAAACTGATACGACGAACTTGATGATAAGGTTACAATCACTCACATAGTCACACACATGGAAAACTGATACGGAGATCAAGACCCGTGCTTATAAAACTTAAAGTCTAGACCATAATAAAGTCCAGACTTTAACGTCATGGCAACGCCATTCAAATAGCATTACATTAAAGTCCAGACTTTATGAAATCTCAAATAACATCACATGCATACACTTTGTATAGCGTTGCCATGACGTTACTGTCTCAGACTCTATTAGAGTCTTGAGTCTAGACTCTAAACGTTTTATAAGCACCAAGCCAGAAACACCACCAGGCCCCGTGCTTATAAAACTAAATAAGTTAAAAAGTTTGTTTTGTTTGATGACACCATTAAAGCACACCAGCTGTTGGGTGTCAAACATTTGATAATTCTGACATATAGTCTTAAAGAGGAAACCCACTGCATTTTTACATTAGTAGCAAGGGATCTTTTATATGCACACTACCACAGACAGTATGGATGGTACATACCACAGTCTTTTATATACCAGTCATGGTGCACCGGCTGGAAGGAGAAATAACCCATTGGGGCCCACCAGCAGGAATTGATCCAAGACTAACTGTGCATCAGACGAGTGCTTTTACCACTGGGCTATGTCCCACCCTTATAAAACTAAAAGTCGGACTCAAGACTTTAATAGAGTCTGAGACTTTAATATCATGGCAACGCCATATGAATTATGTGTGTGATGACATTCGAGATTTGATTATAGACACTACAATTTGGTAAGCATGGAGCCAAATATTTCTTGAATTCTGGATGTTATTTATTAGTGCTACATGTACTTGAATACCATTCCTGTGCTTATTCTTTGTTGTCATGGGAACCCTGTCCAGTATGATTTTCATCACTGTTTCTATGAATCTGTTACTATGCTCTAGATCTCTAATAATTTTTGAATGTGATATTTTAAAAAGTTTCTAATGATTTCAGTGTTTTGTTTTTTTAGCATATTGTAAGTTTCACAAGCAGATTGGATGTGGCTGGGCCTTTTTTATTCAGGCCCGTAGCAGGGGGGGGTGGGGTGGCCGGGGGCCCAAGCACCCATTAATTTTGGCTTTTTTTTTTGGATAACCTTTACATCTCGACTGAATGTAAAAGTTGTAGCGAGACTAACGGATCGAGATTAACAGCGAGAGTTACAGTAACGGGCAAATAACCTTTGAATCATGCCCCCGGACCCACCAAATACCTTGTGCCTTCGGGGCTCGTTTAATTGGGCCCCCCAATAATGTCCACCATGCTATGGGCCTGCTTAGCCAAATGTTGTTGTTTTTAACCAAGGCCTTGATTGTTATATTAGAGAATTATGTATTCTGTATATTCAATATGTTTTGGTTTGTTTTACTTTTCAGAAAAAGAATTTGGAATCCAGTGTTAAAGAACTCCGAGAAAAGTGTGAAAAGGAACAAGCTGAAGTAATTAAATGCAAACTAATTAAATAAAGAAATAAAGAAATAGGAAATACAGATTTCTTGGAATTGAACATTTGAAAGAGTACACAGAAAATGTTGAGATAACCTTTTTAATTTTGCATTAATTTGTTATAACATTGTAATAGATTTTTTATATTTAATCTACAATAAAGAAATTGCTTGTGCATGCTACTTTTGAATGAAAATGAAGGTTAAAATCTAAAAATTAATTTTTATACGTAAGAAATTGATTAATTAACATAATAGCTAAAACAATATCACTCTTTTTATGTTTGCTATCCAGGGCTAGCTCAGGCATTCGCCAAATTTGCTAATTGTGAATTTCACAAACAATTGGCAAATTTTATTTTAATTTGGAGAAATAATTTTGTGAAATAATTGATATTTTGTTAGAAAATAACTGGGTTTGTGCAATTCTTGAAGTTTGGTAGATAATTTGGTTATATATTCTACTGACCCACAGCTAGCCCTGCTATCCCTGTCCATTGAAACCACTGGACATTGCACAATAAATGTTTTTGTATCTGATCTTCGTTACTGTTAATATTGTAACATATTTTAACAGTGGAGTTAGTGGTAGAAGAGACCGATAAGAATAATTCAAATATGTATCTAATAATTATATTAATTAACACACTGTATGGAATTCTCAAAGTGGGAAAGTTAAAACACTTAATTGTCTTTGTGACCAATTTACACCGAAATTGTAACAAAAGAGATAAAGTATATAAAAAGTTTTATTTTGATATTTCAGATTGATGCTATGAGGATGCAGCTGAGTAATCGGGCAAAGTCCGCTGAGGTATTTATATCACCATTTATCTATTTATTTATTTGTTTTAACAATGCACAGATGATTGTTTTATTAGTCCCCTACTGGTCCAAAGGGAAGGGACTATAGGTTTTGTCTCTGTACTTCTATCTTTCTGTCTGTCTGTCTGTCTGTCTGTCTGTCTGTCCATCTATCCCATATATAGTCTGAATGTTTTTTCCACATTGCCTTAAAATATTGTTCTAAAATTTTGTATATAGCTTTATCAAGTACTGTTACAGATTGCGTTTGATTTTCATGGCGATTTACCCATTTTTGGCAGAGTTATGGCCCTTAAACTTAGGAGATACGAAAATGTGTTGGTCCTGGTAGGAGACATGTATTGCTTTAGCAGTATTCTCAGAATACTTGTTTATCTGCAGATCATTATGGAAATTGTAAACCAAATGGCATAATTTCTAAACTCCATGAGATTAAATTTTATGAAAGCTAAAAACTGATCAATATTCCTTAACCTTTAGACTACTAGATTAATTTTTGACAAAAACCAAGTTGAGTGGGTACAAGTTTATAATTTTATTCACATATATTAACTGAAATGTTTTATAAATACATAAAATAAAGTTCATATTTGAATCTGTAAGTATTATTTTCATTGGTTTTTCTAATTTTTATATTTTAGATCAGTTAATATTGATTAAAATTAGCCAAAGAATCAAAAAAGTCGCGTTTACTAATGGGCATTTATGGTGGCCAGCTATCCAGTATTTATGTCCATTATTCCCTATAACAGTGGTTTTCTGACCAGATTTAAAAAAACTAAACAAACTATGATTCATATACAAATATTTGGTCATTTTCATTGTTGGTAAAACCATCAAATTTATTATCAAATCAGCTATTGATCCCTGAAAATGACTGTGACGTGCCGCCATTGTTGTCAAGCGAAAATAGTTGCCAAAAACCATGTTTTGAACAAAAAATTCCATGATATTTTCAGTTGAAAAAACATAAAGAAAAGACACTATCTTGTTTTAAGAAATCGAATTTCCTGTATTATGCATCCATTTCTGATGAGTACCGTGTGCAAAACGGTGAGAAATATGAATTGGGGAATGCACTGTATACAGTATGTCGACTGACGTGACGTCGGGCAAGATATCTCGCCTGCAGTAGTCAGAAGGTTAAACTGAATATGCCAGTTTATTTTCTAATCCTTAGTATTTGATGAAATAAATAGGTTTTTGTTGCCTCACCTTGACAAGAAAACATTAAGTTTTTATAATTTTTGTCCATTTCTACATGTATAAGTTCTAAATCAGTGAAAATTGATTTATAGATGCATGTGCATCTTAATGCAGGTTAAAGATTTCTTTTTAAAATTTAATTTAAAAGCAAAAAGGTTTAATTTGTTTTTAAAAATACATTGAGATGAATGTCTGTGGATGCAACTTATGAGCAGCTCTGATTATGCTTACGGCAGGTGAAACATTTAATTCCATGTCATTGTTGTGTTAATAAATGACTACTTTAAGGATCAAGAGGCAGAAATGAACTCTCTGTCGGAGGAACTGGGCAAGCTACGAGAAGAGGAATCCTCTTTAGAACAGAAGGTGGAAAGTGGTAAACAGCAGCTTGAGTTGCTGATCAAATCTCAGAGAGACGTCATGCTACAGGTAAACCAGGTGAGTTAACGAGGCAGCAGGTGAGGACCTGGCAGTAGCAGCCAGTTTGTCGTGGAGTCATATGATAAACCTGGTTTCGGTCTAGTGATTAGATAATAATAATTATTAGTGATTAGTTAATAATAAAATATATGCTAGATTTTCATCCAAATTGTTTTCAAAATGGGGCTTGGGTTGACAGTTCATTTTTTATTTTACATTTTCAAGACGTTGCAGGGCTCGAAATAGCAGCCTAAGAAAAGCAAAAAGCAGTCCATTTTTTAGACCTCGCAGGTGAAAACTAAATTTCACTGACTAAAACCATAAAAAAATTGCAGGTAATTTTTCAAGATAGAAATGTATGTACGATTATCTCATGTACCGTTTAGGTCGTTTGATTTTTCACACACTATCCCAAACCCTCCACTCACCCTGTGTTATCTTTATTTCCAGGAGGTCAGTTTTCTTTTGACCTGCTATTTTACTTCTTATTTCGAGCCCTGCAATGGAAATACAGCACATTTGGCCAATAAAATTAAAAAAATTATATTAAAAAATGGGGACAGAGGAGGATGAGAATCAAGGATTTATTTTTTGATTATGGTCTAGAGTTACTAATTAGCATGGTGTATGTTATGATCACGATCTTGTGTGTCTAGTCCCCTTGTCTAGATCCAGCCTCTGAGAAACCCAAAACTGGACCCAAGATAGACGTATTCATGGCATGTGAAAGTATAAACCCCTCTTTATCCTATAACTTACCCATGATATCCATGTCATAAACCCATGTGATAATTTTAGTATATTAACCCGGTTAATAATGGTTTGCAAATTTGCAAGGTCTCTAGGTAATGTGTTGCTGTGGATGGGTCATTTGTTTACAAGCCAACAAGACCTGTGTACCTGAGCGTAACGTTTTCAAAGCGTTAGTTAAAAGGTGACGAATCCTCTATATATATAATAGAACTGTTGATGCCGGCATACATCTTAAAGACTGGCAGCTTAACTACTGGTTAAGCTTCTAGTATTTAACATATAGACCCCACTGGTCATTGAAAAAACACTGTCCCATGTCTTCTTTTCTTTGAACAGTATAACTTTGTTTACCATGTAAACAACTAAGTTACTTATTAATATTATTTTTCACTTTGCACGATCATATTTTTAGATTTATTATTTATACAGGGGACAATGTTTCAAAATTGTAGGCAACCGGAAGACCTTTTCATTAATTTTATGTGTGATACTTATATAATTATTTCATAATTGAATGGAAATTGTATTTATGTAATGTAATCAGTTATTTCAAAATGTCATTACCATAAGGTTATCTTCTAAAATTTGTAACTTAATTTCAGAATGTGTATTGCTTAACTAAGTAACTGATTGACAGTTCATATAAATTTTATATTTTGTAACTGACTCACGAACATACAATGGTTTTCATGAAATATTGTGCCCTGATTTGTTTCTTCTGTTGTTTTCGTAGTCCATTTGTGTTGTTATTGTTTAGCAATGTTTCTTTTTCTGTAGACGAAAACTCGAACTCAGCATTTACGAGACCAGCACCGGGCACTAACTCAGAGCATAGCTGGATACTCTCCATCCCCTCAGCTGAATGGGGACTTTTCTTCAGATACCGATCAGTTTAGCTCCAGGGCCACTGTAAGAATGGATTCTGCATTTATTAGTCCCCTAATGGTCCAACCGGAGGGGACTCTAGGTTTCCAATCTCCGCCCGTCCTTATGTCTGTCTGTCTGTCTGTCTGTCATATAGTTTTTCGAATGTTTCTTTTTTCACGTTGCCTAAAGATATTGAGCTGAATTTTTTTTTTATAGTATTATGATGTACTGTTAACAGATCAACTGACTTTCGTGGCAATTTATCCATTTTTGGTAGTGAAAGCCCTTGAACTTGGAAGATAAGAAAATTTGTTTTCCTGGACTTTTTTCTCAATGCCTCAAGATATAGAGCTGAAAATTTGTGTTTAGCTTTATCATGTACTGTTACAGATAAAGTATTTTTTTGTGTGGCCAATTTACTCATTTTTCACCGAATTATGACCCTTGAACTTAGGAGATGTGAAAATTGTTGGGCCCTATGAATGCTTGTTTGAATGCATAAATTGTTATCAGTATTGCGATAAAGATGGAAATGGTCTTGCTTTCGTCATAACAGTTATCATAATAATATCGAAATAGTAATTTTTGGTTTATAGTTTTTGTTCAGCATTTTTAACTGTGTGCATAAGAAGTAAATAATAGGACTTATAAAAATTACGCTTCAAGAATAAGTAGCCAGACACTTGTGTGGGGCTAAGCCTATTTCTAACCCTTTTGCATGGTGTTGTGACATTTGTGTTTAATATTTATGAAGTAAAAAGTAAAAACAAAAGATATAGGTATTACTTTTCTGACTGCAGCGGCCAATGCATCAACTTTTGTCAAATTTTGTGTTTAGATCCATTTCTCACAAACTATGAGTCCTAGATCAATGAAACTTGGTTTATAGTTGTATTTATGGATGTTCAGGGTGGGGGGAATGAATTTTTAACGACACCCCAGCACAAAAATACACTTTGGCTATTGGGTGTGGGGGGGGGGGGGGTCATAGCCCAGTGGTATTCACGGTCGGTCTAGGATCAGTCCCTGTCAGTCTAGGATCAGTCCCTGTCAGTCTAGGATCAGTCCCTGTCAGTCTAGGATCAGTCCCTGTCAGTCTAGGATCAGTCCCTGTCAGTAGTCTTTATGGGCTATATCTCGTTCCAGCCAGTGCACCATAACTGGTATATCATAGGCCGTGGTATGTACTATCCTGTCTGTGGGATGGTGCATATAAAAAATACCTGGCTGCATTAGGACAAATTTAGTGGGTTTCTCTTATGACTACGTGTCAGAATTACCAAATGTTGGCAGCCATTATTTCAATTGTGAAACATCCTCTCTTTAATGTATCTAAATTGGACATAGATGAGTATTTGGTTTGTGTTTTTCTTAATGGCTGAACTTCTAGTACGACATTAAAATCTTAGATTTTGAGCGATAATTTTGATATGTGTATATGAAGACCTGATTGTCTGTTCATTTGAGTGGCCGTCATGGACAGGTTAAGCTGTACATGAAAATGAAGCTATCACAGTGGTCTCACATACTGTTTATTTAAAGGTCATGTTCATGGTAGATGCCTTTACTGATCATATAGCCATTGGCTGTGGGACTGGCAGGTGCTAGGTTCAAACCCTAGTACAGGCTGGACAACTGTAGCCGAATTTCAATTTTTAGTTGATCTAACAGAATATAACCAAACTGAAGCTTTTTCAAGAATTGCATTTTATTTGACTTTTTAATTAGTGTTTTGCAATTTAGTAACTAAATATATTTCTGAAAATAATTTCTTTGATTATTGGAATGATAAATGCATGGCATGGTAATGGTAGTATTTTATACAGAGTTGTAATGTGGAATTGAATGTCAGTAGTGTTGAACTGACTGCCAGTAACACTTTCAACTTGAGGGTTTTGTTTGCAGTCATTTCTTGCTGTTATTATTTGTGTGATTCCATTTTTTTTCTGTCAGTATCATTACATCTGACTTGGGTTTATTTTGAAATTGAAACATGATTAACCAAATAAATATTTAAACAATATTTATTAACTTTTGTATTAATGTTGGAGATTGACCAACAGGCAATGCCTCTATTAATGCCTACATTTTACCATTACAAATTTTAAATGGCAGACAAAATAATAAAATGGGTTAAAACCATCAAGTAGACAGATAGATGAGAAATGAAGATTGTAGGTAAGAGTGAATAAGAGAGAGAGAGAGAGAGACAGAGAGACAGAAAGAAACAGACTGACAGACAGACACAGAGAGACAGACAGACTGATGTGAGAGAGAGTTGGAGACAGACACGTTAATGTTTCTTAATGCTTCCACATGTTGCGTACCGTGGATGACATATTAGTTTGTACCTTCAGGCTGGAAGTAGCCCAGTGAGCAACGTCAGTGGCTTGAGCGGGGCGTCTGTCCTCGACGACTTCAAGGAGGACCCCTTCAAAGGGAAGGATCCGTTCAGCAATATGGGGGAGAATTTCTCACAGGCTGATCCATTCCAGAATGAAGACCCTTTTAAAGACAGTATGTTTTGGTTTTTATCAATTGATTCCTTGCTTGTACTCGAGAAATAAATGATCTTTCACTTAAGCATCAGAGATGAATTTTCACAGGCCAATCCATTCCAGAATGAAAACCCTTTCAAAGACAGTATGTTTTGTTTTTTAATCAGTGGATTCCATGATTGTACTAAAGAATTTAATTTTTCACTTAGTATGAGGGGTCATTCACAGTTAACTTTTTCTAAATGTGTGCAAGGACCTACTGAAAATGGACTAATAATTTCCATGCAGAATTAGGATAGTCAAAGACACTTTCCATTTTGTCTGAAACTAGCAACTTAACATCATCATTTTTTTTTTACCGCTGCTGTGACGTTGGGTTTTACAAATTAATGAATTGTCAACTACTGACAAAATTGAAAATTAAAGACTTGGACCATTTTGTTCAGTATCACGTTGATATTCGCTATGCAAGTTTCAGAGATTGCTACACAATTTTAAAACATTAAACAGTAGTTGCTAATCAATTTTTAATTGACTAGAAATATCGTTAATGAAGATTTTGAAAACAAAATGTTCCCTGAAAGAGTTGAACTCTATAAGCCGATAGGCCTCTTGTTTATTGAAATATATTGATCATTTTGATTCTGTTACAGGCGACCCATTTAAATCTTCTGATGGTTTCTCTGCGGATCCATTTGCTGCTGAAGATCCTTTTAAAGATGCTTTTGGGACATCAGCAGTAGGCAATAAAGTGAAGAGAACACATTTTTACTGAACTTAGAGAAAGTCTTGGTCATATAGTAAATGATCAGCAAGTTTTCCATTTAAACACTCTTTTCTGTCATAACTATATGACTGACAAAAAAATATTGTTCTATTGTATTTCAACCGTGGTTTAGTGATCTATCATTGCGATTACAATCGAAATAAATCATGATAGACACTGGTAAAAAATGTTTATAAGAGGAACAGACTTACATTATTGAAAAGTTGTTGTTACAATGAGTTAACATACTATATGCTTGAAAGTTTACATAAACCTCGGCCTGTATCAGGAATTTTTCTTTATTTTGTTTGAAGCATTCATTAAAATAAGACCGGTCTCGACGGCGTCGTGGTTAGGCCATTGGTCTACAGGCTGGTAGGTACTGGGTTCGGATCCCAGTTGAGGCATGGGATTTTTAATCCAAATACCGACTCCAAACCCTGAGTGAGTGCTCCGCTAGGCTCAATGGGTAGGTGTAAACCACTTGCACTGACCAGTGATCCATAACTGGTTCAACAAAGGCCATGGTTTGTGCTATCCTGCCTGTGGGAAGTGCAAATAAAAGATCCCTTGTTGCTAATCGGAAAGAGTAGCCCATGTAGTGTCGACAGCGGGTTTCCTCTCAAACTCTTTGTGGTCCTTAACCATATGTCTGACGCCATATAACCGTAAATAAAATGTGTTGAGTGCATCGTTAAATAAAACATTTCTTTCTTTCATTAAAATAATGTTAAATCTGTTGTAAATAATATATTATGATATGCATTGTCATACAGGGAACCCGTATCGCGATATATATCACAATACGAAAATTTGCATAATACCCATTCCTATTATTGTGATACTTGGTCTAGATAGTGAACGAAGAAACCTGTTGTCACCACTTACAAATACATGGTCTAGATAGTGAACGAAGAAACCTGTTGTCACCACTTCAAATACATGTACCAGCAAGATATTTTTTTCTGAACATTTCCACATACATACCATAGCCTTTGATTTGTGCTGATTGGGTTGATGAATAGCCCCGTCAGAGTGATCAGTCTGAGGCAAGCACTCGACCACCCAGCCAAATGCAAACCTTCGCATTTCACAGTAACGATCGTTTCCGGTACCGTGTCGGTAAAATCACAGAACTGAAATTTCGTTTCCCACGATTATTACAATGAATATTGAGTACAACTATTAAACGAAAATAATATAAACAGTTTCTGAAGGGTTTCCATGATCACAAAGCACGGAACCAAGAAAGTGTTTCCCATGAAGTTTGAAATCCTATGGCTTGTAATTGTTTCTAAAAGCTAATTGTTACAATGGATGTTGAGTGTGTTTGAGATTTATACATACTCAACAGATTTAATTAAGGGACACTGGAAGGGCCAGCAAACCTTTTAATAATTCTTTGCTAGTGGCATTATTTTAGACGTATTTTTTGCTGATATTAATGATTTAAAAAATATATATGTGTGTATATATTTTTTATTTGTTTAGCCTGATCCATTTGGAAACCAAGATCCATTTGCAAATGCTTTTTCATCAACTGCTGGTTCTGATAAAAAGTCTGGTGACGGCTTTGATGCCTTCGGTTTTTCAAGTACAAAAGAGGTATTGTAACATCAAAAAAGATAGTTTCTAATCTGTACTAATATTTAAAAAGAGACTGTGATTAACATCCGGTTTACAGAGGGTGCAGTTTTGAGCAGTTTCACTATACATATTTATATGTTTACTTTGGCAAAGACATAATTCTGACCTTTCATGGTCTGAAGATGTAATGATTTTAATTCTGCTTAAAACATAATGATTAGCGACACAGTGAGACACAAATTGTCCCCAAGCGAGAAGTATAGAAATACAAATGAATGAATGAATGAATGAATGAATGACTCGAGCACAAAAATACACATAGCTATTGGGTGTCAGAAAAGGTAAGCACATGGAAACATTTGCCAATGTGTAAGATTAAAATCTGTCAATTTTAAATGCAATTTTTGTTCATGAAATAATTAAATCTGAAAGTGCACATGAAAGATTCCTTGTTTCTAATGGAAAAAACATAACAGGTTTCCTCTTAATACTGTTTGTCAGAATTGTTGATATCCAGTAGCTGATGATTATGATTAATTAATAGCTGTGCTCTAGTTGTGTCATTAAACAAAACAAAGTTTATTTTACTTTTATTTTCATTTAGAAAACTGGAGACAATTTTTTCGCCGGTGATCCATTTGCTCCGAAGCCTTCAACAATGTCCGAGTCTCCCAAACCAGCTCTTCCGCCGAAACAAAAACGTCAGCCTCCCCCTCGACCGGCCCCTCCCAAGTCAAAGAGTCCGGCCAATGTAGGGGGTGGGCCAAAACCAAAGGTAGACCCCTTTTGGGGTTTGGGCAACGATCCTTTTGCAGGGAAAGACACTTCAGGGGATTCAGGTGGAGATCCGTTTGCCAATTTTGCAGATTTCAGCCCTGGAAAAGTAAGTAGTGTTTTGTGATGGTCGAAAGGTAATGTGGTTTCAATAAGAGATTTAGCCACAGATTAGCTGTTGGGATCAGCAGACCGGTTTAGTTGAATGTGTGTTTGTGTGTGGGGGAGCAGGGTGAAAGAATGGAATGATGATGGTGAGAGGTCAGGTTATGCTTTTATAAAAAGGGAAGAAGCTTAGTTTATTTTCAGTCAGTATCAAAATTTATTATCCTATAAATTACCCATGATATCCATGTGATACCCATGTACTAATTTAGTGTAGTAATCCGTGGAGTAATGGTAAAGTTAATAATATGGGTCATTTGTTTAAAAGCCAACAAGATCTGTATACCTGAGCGTAACATTTTCATAAGATTTAGTTAAAATGTGTGACGTCAGACTAATTTGTGGGTGACGTGATGTCAAACTACATTTGTCGTAATTGAGATGAGATCGTATTACCAATGGAGGTGGCTTTAGAACTGTGATTGACTAAATATTGAATTAAACTGTTATTTTGGAAGTGTTGTAGGATAAATGGAATTTGATACACATGTTCTTTAATATGAAAAATATCAACCTCATCTAGTTAATCTGAAACATAGACTTGGTTCATGACGGTTATAATTTACCATATTAAAAACCACTTGTGACGAATTCTCTGTATATTATACTGCAGTAGTGCATCAACCATAAAAATATAGTTGTAACATAATAATGTTCAATGTATATAACATTTTTCTTTTTACATTTATGATCATAATGTTACCGGTATGATACCTTTGCTAATGTAGAAAAGTAAAATTCAGATGGAATCAGAATGTATAATGTATTTTTTATTGGCAAGTGTTGCTTAGAGAAAACTTGAAACATGCTACCAGGATTCATAGGATAACAATTAAATGTATGTATTTCTGAGGATTTAAACAAATACATTGTCTAATGTTTTCACTGTCATTTTAGAGAGAATTTTTTTTTTATTGTTTTATATAGGGTATGAACATTACAGACTTTAAAATTCATTAGTGGTGTCTTTGGGTTCTTGTTTCTTACATCTTTTGATTTTGAAAATGTAGAGTAAGATAATGAATTCCTTGCAGTTCTGGTCTTAGTTAACTGAACTGTAAAGTCCGAGCATATTCATATAACATTATTACCCGAGTGAAATCGGATAACACTTGTCCACACTGCCTTGTATCTATGAGTGGATCTGACTTGAGCCTTTTCATGTTCTGGTGATTGTTTATCATGAATATTTACTCTAAAACTCTATATTCCTTAAACTGATGGCATTAATTTCATTTCGTTTATACTACTCCAATTACAGTTCAAGCATGCTGTCATGGTCACACACCTTTGCTATCTGAACTGTCTGTTCAGCAGGACAGTGGGTTAGTGTTTAGTAAGAGAGAAGTTGGTGTAGTGGCCTTACACCAACCCACTGAGTGGTTAAACTCGCTCTATGTAGGAGCCTGTAGCAGGATGCAAACCCAGTACCAACCAGCCTTATAGTTAACTCTGATGGCTTATCCACTACACCACCGAGGCCAGTAGCTGATAGCAGCTTTATACCAGTGTTGTTTTTATTGGTCAAATTGAAGATCATTAATATTGGTTTTGGTCAGATCTACTTTACAGCTCAGAAAGTTCAAAATATTTAGTAAACCCCCCCAAAAAACCCCAATAACAATACAAACAAACAAAAAACACCCAGTCTTGACAAAGGGGCATTTGCATTTATTTCAGTTTGGATATTTTGGTTTTAGGAGTAGACCCTAGTTTATTTGCACTGGTGGTGGAGGGTCTGTAGTTTATGTTGTCCAAATTCTGCTTTGTTTTGTACTATCTGGTAACTGGATATACATTTTGTTTTACTTTATCATACAGTGATAATATCAGAATCTAGATGTATTTAATAATTAATTCTAAAACAGCTGATATTTTCACTAATTCATTTTAATTGTGAAACCGTCATTTTATGTTGGGAAGGAATGCAACAAGATGTTCACCAAGTCCAGTCTCTGTGTAATTTTGATGTTGTAATCTCAAAACATTCATTTTCATCAGTGTCATATCTTCCATTTATAATATGTTTTCATATTTCTTAATGAAATGCATAAATATTTATTCAAAATTATTATTTATCACTGAATTAAAATTGTTTTCATATGAAAAATTAGTGTCGACTTGTTGGTCAACCCTGAAAATAGCCTAGTAATTAATTACTAAGTATTCTAATTCAATCTGCGTATGATAAGACATGCGATTTAAAGCAGCATTAATGTCCGCAAATGGTCAAATACAACATATTTATCCTCAAATTGACAACATAAGATTTAACAACTATAAACAGTTGTGCTGCTGTCCGAATCAGATGAGTGTGCACCAATTTTGAAATGAGGATAAGCAATTAAAAGTCCCAGGTTAAAACTCTGCCATTGTAGAGGGAGTAATAGTCTGATCATAATGCTATAGATTCACCCAAATACTGCAAACACATGACATTTATTAGTCCCTTTCCGGTTAAATTACAAGGACTATAGGTATTGTTTCTCTGTTTCTCTGTCTGTCTGTCTGTCTGTCTGTCTGTCTGTCTGTCTGTCCATCCGTCCGTCCGTCCATCTGTGTGTATGGCCGTCTGTTCCACAATGTCTCAGGATACTCAGCTGAAATTTTGTGTTTAGCTTTATTTTTTTCAAGTTACAGATCATGTTTACTAATTTCTGACAAAGTTATGGCCCTTCAACTTAGGAGATATGAAAATTTATTGAGCCCAGTATGGGACATGTAATCCTTCAGCAATACTCTCAGAATTATTCTCTCTTTTTTAAGAAGAAAAAAAAAAAATTAGTTCCTGTAAGCACTGTTAATTTGTTAAATTTATTTTTCAGAGGTTTATATGGTTTTTAAATATATAAAAAATACTTTATGCTTTAGTAATAGTTAAATAAAGACATTCAGTAGAAGCAGGACCATCAAGGATGGAACCGGATCATTGTTTTAGACACAATTGTATGTCACTTAAAATTCACACAACAGCTATTGTATAATACAAATGTAGTTATGATAATGCAGTACAGTACTAACAGTCTAGTAGTTACTGTCACTTCTAATCCACTGTCTTGTTGTTTTTGCATCCAGTTTGAAGATGACAAATCGGCGTGGGGCTCGGCAAAATGATCTGCACCTGTCTCTGTCTTTCACCTCTCAGCACAGCTTACAGCATAGCCACCGATAGGATTAACTTCTGTCCTTGTTTGCCAAACAGAAACATCTCGCAGTTATTCTTACTGGCGCCGTTTCGTAGTGCAATGCCAAATGCTAGGTCACAGTATCGACATGCTAGTATATGTGATAGATGTAGAATCAAAACTTATTTATATGAAGTGAATTTTCAAGTATATTATAATTACACCTTTTAATAGTAAATTTATTTAAAGCCAAGATATTCTTTTTCTCTTTTTTAATTTTTTTGTAGCCTATTTTAAAATTTAAAATAATTTTTTGCTTATTTCATATATATTTTTTTACTTCTGTTATTGTTATTTTTTGGGTGATTCTTTTATGTTTAGTAGGTGTTATGATTAATTATGTAATCAGTTGGGTTGTCTATATGCATTGTTTCTTTAAATATGCGACTACCATCAATGGCATTATGGTGTATGTTGTATGTGCTCTATATACGGGTTGTGTCATCTGTTGACATATTAATTTAATTACATAAACCGCATGCATATATATCACTCCTATCTTAGAATGTATTCACAGAATGCAGCCGATGATTATTTTGCTCATCCCAATATCATAAGTCATGCACAGGAAGCTAATCGTTATGGACCTCATGGGCAGAACTAGGGGGTGGGGGTGTTGCAGAATTGTGCACGTACCCAGGTTTTTTCGAGTTACTGCATCCTCACATTACATGTTTTGTATTGTGTCTCTTGCTTGAGTAAGGAAGCAGCTTGAAAACATTATCTACCTGCATCCTTTTGAAACATCCTGTATGAGCCCTCGGTCCTGGTTGTGATATCCCTGCTGAAGAATGGCAGTGTACTAAAGTGATTGTTGCTGGTTTTTCATATTCTTTAGTGACATTATTTGTGCATTGTTAAGTCATAGCACCTACATGTTTTAATAATATCTCACTGAAATCATAAAATAAATATTAGCTTATTTGGTCACGTGCAGTAGAGCATGCTATTATAATTAACTCCCCTTACTACCAACTAATATCAGAGTTATCTTTCTTTCCTTGCTTTTCCATTTGATTGACATATTATGCAGGGTATAAGCTGTTATTCACCAAATCACAAAATGTAAATTAAAGTTCGATTTGGCAAACATATTTCATTACTAAATTGGTGAATATCAGTTAATTTGAGTCTATTCTGTTTCATTTGACTAACCAAATTTGCCAAATTGCTAATATTTTAGGTGGCAGAGTTCCGGCTTATACCCCAACTCAGTTACTGTTTCTTATGGAAGCCTTGCCCTTGTTTGCTTGCACATCCTGTTCATTTCTTTTATATTAAAGCATGGACACTGGTTTTTCATATATCACTGCATGGTAATACATTATATTGATTTTATTTATTGTGTTTGATCTGCTGTGCATAAGCATGCATTATTATTATGTTTGTTTATTATATTTGGGTTTAGTTTTCTGCTGAGGATGCATGGGAGAATGAGACGGCAGAGAACCGGACGATACAAATAAAAGGACCGCCCCCAATGGCAGTGGGTGGCACGATGTCGCTCGACAAAACGGGACGTGAAGATAATTCTGAGACGGATGTGTGAATGATGATGATGATGATGATGGGTGATAATGTAGAGAATGAAAGAAGTGTGTTTGGTCAGTATTATGTGTATTAATCTATTGATATGTGTCTGCTAGATGTGCTGGTGAGTTTATTGTTGTGCCAGATTTTACACACGATTTATGCTAGTTGCTGGTAGGAGACACAGTAATTCCACTGATGTGAAGCCATTATTTATAGACTGTTTTTCAGAGACATTTTTCAGGGTTTAAATTTTTGTAGTAAGTTCCAAGACTCACACTAGAAAGAATTTTAGTTTAGCCAATTTTCAGACATGTAGAGTATTTCCTTGAAAATTATTCAATATATTTTATTAGCCACTTTATTACAAACATTAGCAAATGGCTAATTTGGCAATGCATAGGGTAAGTCCTGAAGTTGAAATGTCAATAACATGACAAGACAAGACTATATTTCATTTATTCAGACAACATATGAATATCGGTAATACAAATATTAGGAGAAGAGTAAAGTTAAATTATGTCAGCTACATGGATTAATAAAATAGAAAGAAACAAAAAACGTAAATTTTTATTTCCAGCATTGATTATTTTGTTCATTGGTATTGTAAAGATAGGTTTGAAAATAAATATCTGTGAGCAAGTAATATTTATACAATTGTTAATTATTACATTAAAATATTAATAATGGAATGATAGAGCGTGATGTACCAGGAATATATTGCATGCCAGCATGTAAACTCTTGCATGTAATTACTAACTTAAATTTGAATGGAATTTGCATTGTTAAAATTTTATTCAATATAATAATTAAATCATGCTTAAGAAGAATCGATAACTAACACTAAATATGCCCTTTATGCATGATTTGGAAATATGGAACCTGCATCTATATGGAACTGCATGTGTGGATTAAAAGTATTAACATGCATTACTATGTAAAGCATTTTAAAAAATATAGTTTCTGTGTTTGTACATGTATGGTGAAAAATATATAACTGAGCTATCCCAGAAATGGCTAAAATGTAAATATGACTTGTTTTTACATTGGAATATTTTGTTGAATTAACAAGAACCTGACAAAACCAAACTTCACCGATGAGGAAAAGACAAGTAGACATAATTTTTTTATATATATATACATAAGGAGATTTTGCACTGTAGCACAATATTAAATGATGTGTAATATTAAATAGACTTAAATACCGTATTGTTCCTATTTGTAGCGCCCGGGCGCGATGCAAAACACAAAGGGGGCGTGCTAATTAGAGTACTAGAACACGTTTCGTAATGCGTGTGAAAAATCCTCGTATCAAACTGTCAATGCGTCTGGCTCGCTGAGACATCAAAAGCTTTGCCGCCGAGTCACTCCACCAGTGACGTTTTCTTGTTGAAATGACATAGCGTACCATACATCGTCAGCTGATTTATCGAAATACATGGTACTGTGCACGTAGGCATATAGGGCCTGCGGAGTGTATTTGAAAGTGGGGTGGGGGAGGAGTGTGTGATTGAGACCCCTCATACTCGCCCACTTCATTTTGTCACCCAGTTAAAGTTATCATTTACCTGTTTTTTAAATGGTGTTACGGTGTCTGTGTAAATACCTACCGGTATGTTTGTACTTCCGGTTTTGAACAGTGTTAACGGAGTGTCGTGTGTACATTCTGCGTGGACTGGCCTCGGTGGCGTCGTGGTAGGCCATCGGTCTACAGGCTGGTAGGTACTGGGTTCGGATCCCAGTCGAGGCATGGGATTTTAAAATCAGATACCGACTTCAAACCCTGAGTGAGTGCTCCGCAAGGCTCAATGGGTAGGTGTAAACCACTTGCACCGACCAGTGATCCATAACTGGTTCAACAAAGGCCATGGTTTGTGCTATCCTGCCTGTGGGAAGCGCAAATAAAAGATCCCTTGCTGCCTGTCGTAAAAAGAGTAGCCTATGTGGCAACAGCGGGTTTCCTCTTAAAAACAGTGTCAGAATGACCATATGTTTGACGTCCAATAGCCGATGATAAGATAAAAAATCAATGTGCTCTAGTGGCGTCGTTAAATAAAACAAACTTTACTTTTCATTCTGCGTGGAGATAACAGGGACATACATTTGATAAACGACATGTGTGACATACTGTTCGCCCATACTAGTGTCGTAGTACTTCACCTGTTTGGATTTTATTTGTTTACCGATTATAATCATTGCAAGTCGGCAGTCAGGTAAGCCAGTTTTACTATTTTACGGGTACCGTTTCATGATACATTTCTCATGATCATAGGGTGCGCTTATATTAGAGGGGGCGCTACAGATAGGAACAATACGGTAAGCTACAGTTTTACATTTCTATCATTGTTATTAAAGTCTCCTCTGCTTCGCAGATTCATTGTATAAGAGTTTGGGGGAAGTCACTTGAAACTGACAGTGGGCAGGTTGCAAATGCCACTCATGATAATGTAACACATGATTTTATCCACTTTTCTTTTAAGTCTCCCACATTTCTGTTAAGACAGTTGGACTACAAGTCTAACTGAGAGTCTAATTTTGAGAAATGATTTCTAGAACGGCTTCTCACTTGCTAGCATTTGCTTCCATCTTAAAATTTGACAAATAAAGAGTGCTTCCCAATCCACAAAAATTAATTTTCAAGCCTTAAGCTGCCTATAAGACTTCAAAAATGTATACCTCAAGACTTGTTAGATTCCGAACACTAATACCATAACAACACCATTGAGTTTGTTATAGCATTAGAGTCTTAACTAAATTAGGACCTGGCCTGGTGCTTATAAAACTATTAGAGTGTAGACTGGAGACTGTAATAAAGTCTGATACACTAATGTCATGACAATGCCATACAAATTGCATGCGTGTGACATCATTAGAGATTGAGTCTGGACTCTATAAAGGTTTTATAAGCACGGGCTCAGGAGTTTTAGTCCCTTGAATGTTTTATAAGTGTGAGCCATAGTGAAATATTTGTTCTGTTATTGGCTAGTCATTAATTGCTTTATGCTTTTATCGGGGAGAGATTTTGTTAAAGTAATTATGTCTTGTGCAATATGTTTTGGTTGGTTTTTCTGTTATTTATAATGGAATTGTTGGTACATGTGGTTCTGTATTTGCTGTGTACTGCATTTAGAGTTCATGTTAAGAGTATTATTAATAAGTAGGTTATTTCTAGAAATGTGTTTAGCTTATGTAGTAATTGTCTGACCTGTACATTTATGTCGGTGTTTATAAATCCATTCTTTATCCACTGATTCCAAAGTGTCAATTTTTGTTTTACTTTAAATGAAAATTGTGTAATGTCAAAACTTTAGTGAATGATTTAATTAGAAAATTAGTGAATGGTATTGTCATTCTTGGTTTTTTACACCTTGTTTAAAAACAAAATAATCTTGATGGATGTTTAACTTTATTTCATGTTCTAAACATCACAGAGTCTAAATGACTCCAATGTATCAATCTGAAATGATCCAAATGTTATGTTCTGTCCATTTTATAATCTACAAATGTATGTAAGCCAGTTACCAAAACTTAGACACATTGTGAACTATACTAATTCTGGATTTTATGGCATCGATACTAGAATAACCTATAGTCCGTCCCACAGGGAACACCTTTTTTCATGCTATGAAATTTACTACAAGTTATTTATTTCTGAGCCGATTGTTTTCTAAAATGCACACAAAAATAATGGGGGTTTTGTTATTTCCAAAACACTTTTACTTTTCTTCTTACGTCAAACCAAACTGAAAGTATTTACAAAAATGTTTGTAAGAGTATGGGACACTATAGAATATTTTCATTTGACAAAGAATTATTTTATTCAGTGCATGATCTTCATTTAGAAGTGGTATCTTTCTGACTACAAGAACAATGGAACTCCAGCAATCAAACCTACTGTATATTATTTGTTTTGTGGCTGGTTGTGTTTTAAAGTTGTTTTTAAAAATGTTGTTTTGTAATGTACTACATATGAGAACATGTACATTGATATATGTATATATACTATAAATGTGGCTATTAACCTGATAGCGTGTAACAATAAATGCGACTGTTAACCAAAGTAACTGTTCAGTGTTACTGTTTACCGTTATACCACACTTCTGTACAGAGCAACTCTTAACTTATACATTGAACCTATGTGATTATAGAATTTGACTGTTAATGTTAACCTATGCAATTGTATAGTGTTACTGTTAAACCTATTTAACTATGTAATGGGTCTGTTAATCTATATGTTAATCTATATGTATTTGGACATTTTTAATTATTTGACTATAAAATATGACTTTTTGACTATTAGACTAGATACAGAATTTTGGGTCTATTATTAGGACTAATAACTTATGTAACTGTTAATCTATGGTACAAAATGAGAACCAGTGTAGAATGTTTGTTAGAAAACACAGACACTGGTGGTTTTTAGTGATCATTGAGATGTTAAAATCTTGACAAAAGGGCAACAGGAACATCATACAATATTTAATTCACTTGGCTAATTTCTCAAAGAGATTATTTAGATGGGTTCACAGTACATAATAAGGCTGTACCCCTATTTGACTAGATAATGGGGAATTAATAACCTCTTTAATTGTACAGTGAGACAGTTAATATATAACAATACAATGGAACGGTTATTATACATGATGAATATAGTATGATTGTTAACATATTCAACAGTATAAAAGATAACTTTTAACCAAATACATCCGTTACCATGACTATCCTTAATAAAAAAAAATTCTGCACCCTGCCATTTTCATAAGTAGAGTTTTATGAAAATGTGACAAGATTAATTAACTTTCATAAACCAACGAAATACTAAGTTTTTTTTTTTTTTTTTAATATAACTGTTGACAATTTCTAACAGCTGTGTGAAGTCTGATCATATTTTATATGTCGTCGGTGTATCATTTCATCATGATTTCACATCATTCACATGTGTTGTACATGTTTTTCTGATATGGTATTTATGCTCCTACTGTTGTTTCTGTTAAAAAAGTCCATGTCTATTACTAAAAGATAGTATCTTCTACAGAATGCTGAGCATGTGAGCAGTGTCTTTTGCCATGTCTGTGTTTGTAATAGTTGTAAATGTCAGAAACGCGGTTTGCGTGGCTCTACTTTTACTGTATATAACCCAGCTGTAGAGCTGGTTCGTGCGATTTCCTTCTGCAGTGAAGATTGTCAGGTGTTGTAAATAGTGAAGTATAAATGGTCTACAGCAATGCAGTTGTATGATAGTTATTTTATTAGCACGTGTTAGATTTTTATCGCAGTGCGTATCTGTGTGTGCAGTATGTATATAATTATTGTTATGCAATCACTGTGTATAGTTTGCGAACAGATCCTGTATAAAATAAACTGCATGCTGTTAGTTAGCCCTGGCTGGTGTTGATACAGTAAATGGGTTCGAGTACTGTAGGTGAAAAATGTATGAATGTTTTTTGTAGCTAAATACAAAATAAAAAACCAAAATATTTATCTTGATGGTATAGTGGTGAAGCCATGTGTTTTAACAAATTTGTGATGTTTTTTTTTTTTTTTTTTTTTTAAGTCTGATTTCACCTTCTTTTTTTCTCCTTTTTTTTTGCATAAATTAATTCTCACAAAGTAGACAGAATTTGATCTGAAATGCTAAAAACAAGAAACCTTTATTTAATTATTGTATAAAGTTTTAAACTTTTTAAAAGATCATTTGAGCCGCGATCAGATTTATCCATTTTATTTTATCAGCATACGTTATTCATCATTTGTTGTTATTGAAGTATGTTTTATAATTACATATACTCGATGCCAGGAAACCCCCAAATATATCACACTTTGGGAATCTCTTTCTGCACTCATTGTCCACTTCAGGTAAAAATCTGTCCTGGAATGATTTATTCCGATCGGTGTAAATATACTGAAGTGGGTACCGACATCAGTTGATTTCAATACAATTAAATAAGACAGACAACAGATGACATTTGTGAAAGCCTAAAAAACCCACTTAAAAAACAAAAAACAAGCCAGATAAATCTGATCGTGGCTTTAGTACTCTACCGAAAATGTGTTGGAGCCCGATAGGGAACTTGTATTGTTTTATCAGTACTCTCAAAATGCTTATTTTCAACTGGGCGTAAAATCCCTGTTTACGACTAGCAGGTGCTGGGTGCATTATTCCAGCATGGGCTCCAACCCAGAATGAGTCTTTACTGTTCATTGGGGAGATGTAAGACTAAACGCTAACAACTGGACATTAACTCCTGTCCTGGATTTCCAAGGCAGATGACATACTAATTATGATTTGTTGATCTGTAATGCTGTTATCGTTTCTAGTCATTGTTGTAAATTGATAATAAGGATACAATAGGGACTTGTATTAGTTTTTAATACTTCTGAACGAGTACTTAAATATATATGAGATTATTATGGTTACTACTACAGGGTTACCCCAAGTACATTGTTGGTCAATTGGAGACATTATATGTCAGTACACTTTCAAGAATATCTGGTTCGAAATCATTTGCTTGGTCTTTGCTTATTGATATGGGTTCTAGTGGGTTTTTAAAAATGTATTTTAAATATATATTTTGCTGTTCTGGTGGATGATACATTGCTAGCACCATTTGCTTAGCTTTTATTGCTTGTGTTGTAAAGAGCAACCGTTCAGAATCAGAAATGACATTACATCACGTATATTGAAATTTAGCAGATGGGCAAATTGTGAAACAAATTAAACCAAATCAAAAACCAACCAAAACTTAAAACATATACGTAAAAGGTTGTGCATGTAATAAAACAGGGTGGGTTTTTTTCCATTCAGATTGTTTTACATATATGTTTTGTAATCTTTCTTCTTTCTTTTTCTTTTTTTTTTTAAATAAAAAAATCCATATATTAAAGTGTACTATATGTATTTTTAAGAAGAAAACAAAATAAAAAGATATACGTATTGTGTACTATACTCTTCAAAAAAGTAGGGGAACTCTAATAAGAATTTACAATTGCCAAAATTGCAAGGTGCTGTGGGGAATGGTTATATGATAATAATGAATTAATTGGGCAAACATTACAACCGGTAGTGCAGTATTACAGTAGGTTTTATGACTACCAAAGATCTTGAAGGACGATTGGGGTCAGAAGTGAAAGTTGATGTTTTTTGTGTTTTTTATCAGTAAATCGCAAATTCAAGCAATAAAAATTACTAAAAACAAAACAATAACAAATGTATGATCAACAGAATGAAAAAGATTGACAGAAATAATGTTCCACAGTGATTAATCGACCTTCCTGGAAATTGTCAAAATCGAGAATGACACCCCACGCACGTAATGCACGTGAAAACTATGAAATGTGTTTCGGTGTGTTGATAAACAGACCTGAACGTTCTTTACTAGGATGTCTGTGGTCAAAACATATGTTCGATCTGATAGTTGATATTAACATTAATATTTCAGGTTCACCTACTTTTTTTTTAAGAGTGTATACAAGTTATCCATTATTGAGCTGGCTCATTTGTTTATCACAAATAAAACTTACATTTTAGCGTCTTATGAAATGCGACGACACTTTGTAATAATACACAGGTGTCAATGATACGATATGTATCATTGCACTGAAGCAAGAAAGAAGATAAAACACGATGTATAAACTTGATTCTGTAATCATCATAAACATATTAAATTCCTAACATATACATCCAACTTGTTTTGTTTTTATATTGTTACCCTTTAAATATTGATTACAAACTCGTAACTAATTTGTGGTACGTTGGTAGTCTGCCATAAATACATTTCCTTTTTTAAAAAAACAAGGAAAAGCCAGAGGGATTGACGTGTGTGCCATAGTAGTGCTGTGGAGTGGGGGATACCTGTAGACACTCCTAGGTTTTACAGGTTTCCTGAATACAAATTTTGCATGCGTTCCAAAATTGAAAGCTGAAATATATCCATGGGTTACTTTCTCGACAGTGATGGCTTCAAGTTGACATTTCTCAATGTTAAGTTTTCTCATTTATCTCCATTTCATATCCTAGACTAATGAACCCGGTTTAGTCAGGCGCGTAATGCAGTGTTAAAAGCGCATTTAAAAAAAAATAATAAAAAAAAATCTTGTAATAAGCATATTTGCATTTGGGTTTTTTTCTGGTAGAATGCAGAAAATTAAATTGCATTCCAGGACATCTAGTTTTCAAAACCTGCCTGAGAATGCTCCGTAATCCCTTTAGATAGAATTGAAGGAAGGAAAGAAATGTTTTATTTAATGACGCACTCAACACATTTTATTTACGGTTGTATGGCGTCAGTCATATGGTTAAGGACCACAGATATTGAAAGAGGAAACTCACTGTCGCCACTCCATATGGGTTACTCTTCGATAAGCAGCAAGTGATCTTTTATATGCACCATCCCACAGACAGGGTAGCACATACCACGGCCGTTGATATACCAGTCGTGGTGCACTGGCTGGAACGAGAAATAGCCCAACGGGCCCTTTAGAATTGACGTAACGCATTACCATGGGTGTCTAACCAGTTAGCTAACTTCTATACCATGTCCTTCCTATATAGTCACTTAAAAATAATTTTCAAAATAATATATTTTTTGTTAGTAATATATGCGATTGTAATTGTAACGAAATATTTGGTTGCACAGTACAATTGTTCATTGTAAGTAATTATTTCATTTGATCCAACAGTTGGGTACACGTCGGTGGTGTTTTTAATGGGTAGGCATATATTCCGTGTGACGCATACATTTTACGTTCTTGGAAATAAAGAATTTAATTTAAAGTAATATTTCTCATGATAAATTTTACTTGTGGAATGCAGCAAATTGGATTACAAAATTATACCGAGTTGCGTAACTCCGGACCCTGCTTTGCGTCCTCGATTTCAACCCATCAGTCTTAGACTTTCCCCTGCAAAATTTCCTGCACACGCGCTTGTTGCTTGCACCTATCGATGTTCACCGGCCTCGGTGGCGTCGTGGCAGGCCATCGGTCTACAGGCTGGTAGGTACTGGGTTCGGATCCCAGTCGAGGCATGGGATTTGTAATCGAGATACCGACTCCAAACCCTGAGTGAGTGCTCCGCAAGGCTCAATGGGTAGGTGTAAACCACTTGCACCGACCAGTGATCCATAACTGGTTCAACAAAGGCCATGGTTTGTGCTATCCTGCCTGTGGGAAGTGCAAATAAAAGATCCCTTGCTGCCTGTCGTTAAAAAGAGTAGCCTATGTGGCGACAGCGGGTTTCCTCTAAAAACAGTGTCAGAATGACCATATGTTTGACGTCCAATAGCCGATGATAAGATTAAAAATCAATGTGCTCTAGCGGCGTCGTTAAATAAAACAAACTTTACTTTTTTACTATCGATGTTCATCCCTAAGGTACATGGTGCTTTAAAAGACTACATAGTATTTCTGGGTTAAACATACATATTCTTGCTTGGAATATGCGGTTTTTGTACATCCTTGTGTAGTTTTGGTTGATCTGTCTGTATGAGCATAATGAGGTCATTGCAGTGCCCATTTGATGTGCCCCATAAGTTTCATGATATTGGGGTTTTGTTGGGGCTCCCGTTTTTGTAGCGGGGAAGGCTGATTTTTGTCCGAATCGAACGAAAATGCCCGAATCACGTCGGTCGTAGCCCACGACTGTTTTACAATATCGTAACGCTAAGATGGCTTCGAAAATATGGGCCCCGATTCCTCAAAATTCTTATTAATAAACGTAAAAATGCTTTTTCCGGTTTTTTTGCTTTACATCTATTACTTATTAACGGCGCTATGCTCTCTAGAGGAATAACTGGCTGCAGATCTGTGTAGGCGACTGGCAATAGCCAGCCAAGTGAAAACTAAACTAATGGGTCTGTCGGTTGCGCTGTGTCGCGGACTTTTCAGACATTAGTGTAAATCTGTTTCCCTGGGCACTTTTCAGACATTAGTGTGAACCTGTTTCCCTGGGCACTTTTCAGACATTAGTGTAAACCGGTTTCACTACAGCACTTTTCAGACATTAATGTAAACCGGTTTCCCCTAGGTCTACTTTGTGGGCTGGGGTGGTTTGTTATTCATCCTTAGTAGTCATTGAACAAACTTTTAAATAGTTAAACATGTCGTACTTTAATGCAGAAAATACACTGTGACAGTTTTTCTATTGTAAAAAAATTCTTCTACCCAGTAATACGTCATATGCAGTACAATGCTAATACTAATGATTGTCTGCTTAATGGCCCACACCAACATATTGTTTAAACTGGTTAAAACTGACAATTGTTATTTGAGCTTGAATCTACTGTACTTAGCGGGATAGTGCATATAAAAGATCCATTGCTGCTAATCGAAAAGAGTAGTCGGTGGAATGGTCGCAGCGGGTTTCCCATCTCATCATGTGGTCCTTAACCTTATGTTAGACGCCATATAGCCGTAATTTAAATGTATCGAGTGCATCGTTAAATAAAATATTTCTTTCTTTCTTTCTTTCAATAGTGTAGCTTTCACAAACAAATTAACGAAACTTCAGTGAGCAACATATTTAATCATTTAATACTGTACAAACTCTTTACAAATAAATAAGAAAAACAAAAGAAATCATGAAGTTTCAAATCTAAATTCCGTCTTAACAAATTTAGCATTTTCATACAATTTTCTTCACACAAAAACTGAACAAAAATCGGCCACTTCTTAAAATATAGTCACTATTGCAACATACGTGTTTATCGTTTGGTTTATTACACATGTAGCTGTCATGGTAGGTGATATTCCAAACTAGGCACATGAACAAAAGGTAATCTAGTAATAAATTAAAAACAAAAACAGTTATAAACAATATGAACGTAGAAATGGACTATCAAAGATGTTTATCAAGGTAATAGAAATTTACCAGGACACAAACAGAAACATACATCGGTGTACATATAAACTGATAGAACATACAGCGTTGAGCGTTTAGAGTACTTAGGCTCGTGTGCAAAGAGGTGAATATTTGGAGGTCGACTCTTCCTACCCGCTCCAAATGAATTTTCTTCTTGTTTTTTAAAATGTATTTTCCGGGGAGCATCTATCCCCGTCAGTGGGCCCATTGGGCTATTTCTCGTTCCAGTCAGTGTACCACACGACTGGTATATCAAAGGCCGTGGTATGTGTTATCCTGTTTGGGATTATCCATGAAAAAGATTCCATGCTACTAATGGAAAAATGTAGCGGCTTTTCTTCCCAAGACTGAAAATATTTTCTTAAATTACAGTTACTGTACATGTATAACTGAAGTCTCTGTGAAAATATTTTCTTAAATTACAGTTACTGTACATGTATAACTGAAGTCTCTGTGAAAATATTTTCTTAAATTACAATTACTGTATATGTATAACTGAAGAGTGTTTTCATAAAAAGTCCAAAATTTGAGAAAATGGTAATAACAACATAAATTGCTAGGAATTATTTATAACCGTGGGGTATTGCTCATTCCATGGAATCACAGCATGGTCTGTAATTATAGTTCTTAGTACGGTTTGAGTTTCGACCATAAACATTATACTCCGATGTAATACAAAGACGCACTAGTATTAAGTGTACCGAGACAAACAGAGAGAGAGAGAGAGAGAGAGAGAGAGAGAGAGAGAGAGAGAGAGAGAGAGAGAGAGAGAGAGAGAGAGAGGAGAGAGGAGAGAGAGAGAGGGGGGGGGGGGTTGAGTTTGCCTATGTTTGAAATAGGTTTTGTTATCCCGTTTAAGAACCGATCCAACGAGAAATAACAGACTTTTTCTACATCATCAGTTCATGCATACTGATTTCCGTTCATGTAATCAGCTTACGGGGATCGGGCTCTAGATCTCGGGTTAGTCTGGCATTTCATTTTGACATGATGTTCAACACATTTTATCTGAATATTTTATATTTCTTTAGTATTCCAGTGCCAAGTCAACCAACAGATCCTCCATTATTATTATGGTTTTTAAAAAATTTATTTATGTTCTTCGATGGTTCTTACCATTTACGTTGCACTTGTTTACAGTTATCCGATCCCACGTACTCCGAAAGACAACATTATGCTTATACAACTGTGAGAACAAGGAAGGGAAACGTTTCGGCGGATCACCTTGCTGCTTATCAAAATGAGTAGCCCATGAAGTGTCGACAGCGGGTTTCCTCTCTCAATATCTGTGTGGTCCTTAACCATATGTCCGACGCCATATAACCGTAAATAAAATGTGTTGAGTGCGTCGTTAAATAAAACATTTTCCTTTTTCGGCGGATCATTGCTTGGACTAGATAACAAAACACCGAAATCACAAGAGCTAGCTATCATAATGACTGGAAAAGTTAAAGTTTATTTTTGTTTAAAGACACCACTAGAGCACATTGATTAATTATCATCGGCTACTGGATGTCAAACATTTGGTAATTCTGACACGTAGTCACCAGAGGAAACCCGCTAATTTTTCCTAATGTAGGTCAGGTCAGACCAGTGTGTTTAACGTGCACATTCAGAACAAGCTGTTGTAACGCATGCCTGTCCTGGGCACAGGTGCCGGCCTCGCTCGGCTCCTCCGTCCAAGATCTGGATCTAGCTTCATTTTGATCTTTTGATCCGGGTATAACCAACCATATTAAAAAATCTTATTACAATAGAAACATGGAGTAATTAACGATTAATTAAAACAAAATCAGTATAGAAATATAAATCAGCAGAATTTGTTCTTCTAGAATTGCTCTCAAGTGATAGTCTTGTTTCGTTGGTGTCTTACATACAACAAATCCAACAACACCTTCAAAATAAGAACAGTTCAGCAAACACCGTATCTATTACAAAATTAAAGACACTGACACCAGACGACCAAAAACACATTGGATATGGCAAAATTAATCATTTACGTCAGAAGTAAGTGATGTGTTATTTAACAGTAGAAAAGCTATAATGGTGGAACATATTTTAGATAAAATAATATCTACGATCAGTGCCTTTAAGACAAAATATACACCCCATACAAAATAAGCAAGTTAAGTTTTTTCCTCTTCATAAATAATCTTTCCTATTGAATATCGACGTTTTTAGCAATATCAATAATATAACATACACACATGCCTGTGCCAAGACCCCCACCCAGAAAAAAACGTCCGTAGCATAAATTGAGCACATACGAACATACAATTAAAAATATATATAGCGTCGATCATAAATTGGGTTGGGTTATTTTGGAAGGTGGGTGGGAGGAGAGACTACATGAAATATTCCACACAACGCATAAGCAGGCTGCTAAGCACATATCACAGTTTATCAGCGTTGTTTTTGATGAGAAGGTCGTTACGTCACTACGTGTAGGATTTGGTGCGCCGCGTGGTCAGTCTGAAAGTACAACACAGAATATTACTATGACAGACGTAATTATTAGCAATAACACTGTCTAATATAATTGTTAATAAGCAAATACGACAGCGGCTCTTATTAGTAAATCATTATCGTTACATAATTTGTGATTAACATGCACATAATTTAAGATGTCAACTTGTCAATTAAATAACCGGTAACAGGGCTTCATTCCAACAAATTGGTGAAACATCAATATTCATGATTAGGAAATAGTACATTCCGTCTGAAATCAGTATTATACTCATACTCAGCCGGAGTACTCTGTCGTTCGAGAGCTAGACGGACGTTTAGGCGATTGCAATCGCTCTCACATAGAATGAGAGAGAGAGAGAGAGAGAGAGAGAGAGAGAGAGAGAGAGAGAGAGACGGAGGGAGAGAGGGAGGAGGGAGAGAGAGAGGAGGCGGAGAGGAGGAAGAGAGAGCTGAGGGGGAGAGAGAGAGAGAGAGAAAGAGAGAGAGAGAGAGATGAGAGAGAGGGAGAGAGAGCAGAGAGGAGAGAGAGAGAGGGGGAGAAGGAGGAGAGAGGGAGACACGGAAAGAGGAGAGAGAGAGACGGAGAGGGGGGGGGGAGAGAGAGAGAGAGAGAGATGCAGAGAGAGAGAGAGAGAGAGACGGAGAGAGAGAGAGAGAGAGAGAGAGAGAGAGAGAGAGAGAGAGAGAGAGAGAGATTGTACTCTGACTATCTCACAACTGTAATAACAAATGGTGTTGCCGACATGGGACACGTGGTGGATGTATCACAGTCATACGTGTTATAGATATTTAAATCATAAGACAAAATTTCATAATATTTTCTTGTTTTTAATCAACTTTAAGGTGATACCACGCGATATGAGTGCCTCGTACGAGAACAACCGATTGCAACACAGTAACCAATAAAATCGTAATGTTGGTCTTGTCACAATCGGCTATTCCCGCAGGAGGCACTCGAATCGTGTGGCGTCGGCTGTACTCATATGGCGAGGTTGGCGGCTATTCCTGTAGGAGGCACTCGAATCGTGTGGCTTCGGCTTTACTCTTGTGGCGAGGTGGGCTTTTTGCGAGATTACAAAACTGACAAGATCGTCTGTGACAAATCCGTTTAACATATCAAATGACCTTGTCATATAGTAGTTCTTTTACATTCCTCGAGTTCAGGTCAATGTTGTGGTCGCATCTGCTTTGTTTACTTTTGTCCAAATGTGTTCAAATTAGAAAGAACTAACAGCCATCTAGAGCCAAGTGTAATATAACTGTCAGTTAATGAATTAATGAATCGCCTACATCGGTTTCTTCTTTCTGTGGTGAGACGGTCTTATTGACAATCGCTCATCGTTCTCATCAATCAACCTCTGCTTCTTATTGATTCTCATTCTTTTAATATTAAAAAACCCCATACTTTTTAGTTGACATTCATATATCTTCATTACTGTAATGCACCCCCGGCGTTCCAATAATCGAAGTAATTTTAAGATTTAATTTCAATAAACCATCCTTCAAATTAAAGACAGACGCCAAACTAATTACATTGCTGACCCAAGTTAAAGGGACATTCCTGAGTTTGATGCACGTTTTAAGATGTTATCGACTAACAAAGACTTTTTAACGATTGTAATTACATATCAAATATATTTTTCTGCATAACATATTAGTGGCTGTATATTAAATGTGTTTCTGATCGTTCTAATATTTGTACTAGGTTAAATTTCATTTTATTTCCAAAAACTATTTTTTTTTCGTACGTACGAAATTATTTGAAGACAATATCCAGTTTGGGCTTCATACAAATATTAAGACGACCAGAAACGCATTGAATATATAGACACTGATATTCTAAACCAGAAAATATATTTAATATGTAAGTTTACTCGTAGAAATATTTTATTAATCGGAAACATCTTACAATGCAGCAAACTCAGAAATGTCCCTTTAAGATGCAAATTTTGCTCTACTTTTAATGACAATGCTTACAGCTTATGCAGAGGGGAGGGTTTTTTCTCTCTTTTTTTGTTTAAAGGGGCTGTCCTGAGTTTGCAGCCATTGTAAGATGTTTGTGATAACAGAACCTGGTTGGCGACTACCATTTCATGGTAAATACATTTTCTTGTTTAGAATACCAATGTCTGTATATCGAATGCGTTTGTTGTTGTATACTAATGTTTGTAGCACTCAGTTTTTACTTTAATTCGTGATATATATTTTATCGTACGTACGAAATTATTGGGAGGTAAAATCCGGTTTGGGCTACTACAAGCATTAGGACAACAACAAACACCTTGTAAATACAGGTACTTATATTCTAAATAAGAAAATGTATTTAATTTGTATGTTGCGTCATCGAAAAGGCTCTATTGGTCGGAAACATTTTACAATGGTTGTAAACTCAAGACTGTCCCTTCAAAGCCGAAGAGGCAATCATCGAAAGATGCGAGCGTTACGACAAATTCAGTACGTCTGAAAATGTACAAACGATACTTACTTCGTAACAGGATTAACCGGTGTTATATCTGAATGTTGAGTCACTTCACCGACTGTTTCATTCTGACCACTCCTGGTCAGGCTAAACACACCAGACGTAGACGATTCCACGAACGCCATGTTTTTAATAACAACGCCAGTTCCGCCATTACCGGACTGAACAACTCCCGACGTCTCGTCCGTTTTAAAACACTCCTCACTCGTCCTACCAGAACTCTGGTCGTCTGGATTAACTATAATGGGAGGCACAAGTTTGAATATGTCCACGTAAATACCATCGGGAGATTCGACCACGTCTACGTCCGAACTCGACGACATATTGAAGGCATTGTTAACTTCGGAACTCCTCGGTTTCGTCACGTCCGGTAAGGACTCGGCTTTTCCCGTATCCGTGTCCTTCATGACATCCGGAAGGGAGACCTGCTGGTTCTCCTGGAATGGCTGGCACGGCGATCGACGTGTGTTCTGACTGCTGCTCTGATCCTGGGGATCAGACTTGTTGCCGACGTACACGTTCCTGTGGAACAGCTGGTTTCTCACGTGGACGTATTCTCTACACTTGCATTCCGAGAACTCCTTCACGGGTGCCACGGGACAGAAGAATTTCTGTACTTTACATTTGATCCTCTTCAAGAATGCTTTCCGTAGAAGAATGTACAGCCATGGATCCAGTGTCTGGTTCAAGCTAGCCAGGCGCACAGCCACCAAACCAAAAACGGGATTCGACGCTCCTGTTGCCAGGGTGATTGTTATATAGATCTAAAAATAAACATAAATATATATATCTTTGTTTTAACCTGTGAAAATTGACACTATGTTAGGTTAATCTTCAAAGCTGTAACGCATTTGGATAAATTTACAATAAGGTAAAACGAGTCTGTGACGTTGAAATGGGGAAATACCCTTAAAAATAGACTAGAGCTCGTCTCTACAACCGTTACTTCTCAGATGTATGTACGTTTCTAAAAATATGAAGAAAAAATACATTTCCCAAATATAGGTATCGCACTCCTGCAGACTAACAAGAAGAAATATTTTATGTTTATATACTGATGACATATAACAATTGATCTTTTCAGAGACTTAGTCAGTGCTTTTGTTTGTTCTACAAGTTTCTTTCGTATGTCCTTTTCCAAAGATTACTGTTTTTTAATGGTAAATAATTCTTAAGTCCATTGAATGGTGTGTGTGTGTGTGTGTGTGTGTGTGTGCGTGTGTGTGTGTGTATATATATGTGTGTGTGTGTATGTGTGTGTGTGTGTGGTGTGTGTGTGTGTGTTCGATCTTACATCCCAACAGACTTACTTATACAATGGTGCGACATTTCTAACAACTACCATGTTCTGTCTTTTTTTAACAGAATTATTTCAAAGCAAGACGCTAATATTCTGTGAACGTATTCAGATATTATTTGAAAAAGAAAAATCATCTTTTTTTATTGTTCCACTTTCAAAGACACAAATGAGAAAATATGCGATGAGATAGGCTTCCCGGACATTCTTTTGAGTACCACAAACAACGTTCGTCTGGCCCGATGATGATATTAACTTGTGGAACGTCCTGTAATAACCTGCGGTCAAAAGGATCTATCAGCAATCAATCATCGGATTATGAGACGTCTCCAGTGTATGTTTACGTAAACGACTGTGCATGTTTTCCTTCATTCACAAGAAATCAAAACGACACAGACCACTATCCACGAAAATACTATAGGTAGCAATTTACCAAATAGCATCTCACCGGGTTAAAGTTCGAAGTGTACCTAACTTGGAATGTCGTATTAAATAAAGTAAAATGGACGGGACGTAGCCCTGTTGTAAATTGCTCGCCTAAAGCGCGGTCGGTCTGGGATCGATCCCCGTCAATGGGCCCAATGGACAATTTCTCCTTCCAGCCAATGCACCACGATTGGTATATATTTTCATTCGGGCAACACGAGGTGACCTCTGAATAATGTTTCTTGTTTAATTGTTCTAATGTTTGTAAGTAGTCGGAGCTGAATGTGGTCTCTCAACGAAAAATACAAAAATACTAGGGAATAAAATGAAGATAAACCTAGTACAAACACTAGGACGAACAGAAACACGTTTAATATACAGCCACTGATATTTTATGCAGGAAAAAATTATTTAATATGCAATTTTATTCATTACCGTAAAACATCTTTGTTAGTCCGCAACGCCTTAACAATGGCAACAAACCCAAGACTGTCCCTTTAAATTAACAACTTGTTATTTAGACAAGGCAACACATACCATGATTTTTAAACTGGACATAGCTTATGTTTGTTATACCGATCATATGGTACATCAGACGTAAACTCTGTCTCTGAACTACATATCGCTCACTTATCCACATGTAGCTAGCTTCCATTTGGTTTAATACGATTAGTAATATTGACAGAAAGAGACCACCATCAACAGCCATGGGTGATTAGTAAACTGCAGTGAGAGCTCTAAGCTACGGCAGTCAAGAATATCACGATCACAAATAATGCCAGATGAGCTCTTCAACTACAGGGCAAGATTGGAAATTGGTACTATAAATGTTAGTCGTGTTTAAAGGTCGCTGCAATCAAGCCGCAGGTTAATGGTACTTATTTGGTTATATCATGCTCATGGGTGCGCATCACAAAATGAAATCTCACGTGTGGCAAAAATTGCTGCTACATTTAGGGCCCATTCGGTAAATAAAGTATCATTTTAAATGAACAAACAAAGATGGCTAAAAAATTAACTTTAAAATTAAAAAAAACACATTTTATCATAAATAAACTACACTATCGTATTTTCGTGTTTGTTTCATTTGTTAAATACAATTTAACAGTACAAATTAACAAGATAGCTTTTATGATAAAAGTATTAATAACAAAATATCAATCTAAAAATGTTGTCTAATGACCTCACATCACCATCTCGCATTAATAATTATGACGTCATGTTAAACGCAAGCACGTGATATCCTATATCTTTCATACTTTTCTTTCATAGGATAACTCTGTCCAATATACCTAAGATTGAGAGAAAAATGGTGTATCATATAACGACCACTCTTGTAGTATTCTAGCTCCATGTCTATGGCGACAGGTCGTGTTCTTTTTTTTCTTTTAATTCTTCTTCACAGAATCCCTGTTTACACTTGTATCCATCACCAACCAGGGAGAAGAAGTGATGGGTATTTAAACATATGCATGTATTATAATTGATATATTATTCTTACATTTATTATACAAAATTATCATATCCTACTAAATCAAAATCGTTTATATGGATACTTTACAGAGACAGAGACAGAGAGAGAGAGAGAGAGAGAGAGAGAGAGAGAGAGAGAGAGAGAGAGAGAGAGAGAGAGAGAGAGAGAGAGAGGAGAGAGAGAGGGAGAGGAGAGTGTTGTCTACAAAATTGATCAGAGGATCCTACTTAAAACAAAATCGTTTATATGGATACTTTACAGAGACAGAGAGAGAGAGAGAGAGAGAGAGAGAGAGAGAGAGAGAGAGAGAGAGAGAGAGAGAGAGAGAGAGAGAGAGAGAGAGAGAGAGAGAGAGAGGTCGTGTTCTACTTACCATGAGTGGCGCCCAGCAGACGGCGAACGTCGTGGTGATCACACACATGAGGACGACCATCTGCATCTCCACATCGTGCTGCTTCTGCTTCCGCGCACGCGCCCTCAACATCCGGCTCTCGTCCACGCTGTCCTGCAGCAGGTTCCCGGACAGGCTGTTGCGACCCTGCTCGCGCCGCAGGTAGCGCACGCGCAGCAGAGACAGCATGACGACGACGTTGCAGACGGTCATCAGCACCACGATGCAGAGGTTGACCCCGGCGTACATGTATCCGTAGGCAGCGTTCACGGGGTGCGGAGTCCTGAAGTTGAGGAAGCACCACGTGTGAGGATACTGCAGCGAATACTGACCGAAACCGAACAGCGGCAGGGCACCGAACAGGAAGACGAACATCCACAGGAGGACGATAGTGATTCTGGCATTGTTCGGAGTGCAGTGTTTGGAATAGAAGTAAGTACACTTGATGGCCAGGAATCTCTCCACCGCCATGGCGCACACTATGAGAGGCGTGGACAGGCCAAAGCACACCATGATGAAAGCGTTGAAGGTGCAGAGCCCGTCACCCCCAGGCATCCGCCGCTGGTTTATGTAAGCCGATATGGTGACCGGGGACGTGAGGATGATCCCAGCCAGGTCAGTTATTGCAAGTCCGGCCACCAGCGTGTAAAACATCATACGTCTGATTTCAGTCTTCGTGCGATACAGAACCACCAGCGCCAGAAGGTTGCCGATGACTCCAGCCAGAAACATGGTGATAGGGGAGATAATCGTGGCTCCGACCGCCGTGTCGTGTGAAGATGTAGTGTTGGCGGAATCATTGCCAACATGGTCGACACTGGCGTTGTACAGCATTTCGTAGTCATTAAATACATCCATGGTAGATCGTGGTCAACTAAAACTGGTTACACACAACAGCCTTTTGTTGTTGTTGGATTCTTCAATGACAAGCCAACGATCTGAAAAAGAAAAAATATATATTGTTATGGGACAAGTTAGGCACTTTGAAAGATAGACTGAAAACTGATCGTGTTTTGATTGGAAACATATGTTGTTGCATAAACACTGTAAGGATTGGGAACAAGTTACTAGTCCCTCTCCCATATACAAACAATATAATATTAATGTCAAAATTTACTTTTAATATAATTAAAATACACACATAGGGCCGAATATATACGAAGCCTGTTTTTCTTAAACGCATGTGGTTTTTCTCGTTCCAACCAGTGCACCACAACTGGTCAAAGGCTGTGGTATGTGCTTCCCTGTCTGTGGGAAAGTGCATATAAAAGATCCCTTGCTGCATTAGGAAAAGCGGGTTTCCTCTGATAACTACATGTCAGAATTACCAAATGTTCGACATCCAATAGCCGATGATTAATACTATCAATGTGATCTAGTGGTGTTGTTAAACAAAAACAAAACTTTACACACATGTAAGTCAAAAACAGTCTTCGGGGGCGGGACGTAGCCTAGTGGTAAAGCGTTTGCTTGATGCGCGGTGGACCCATTGGGCTATTTGTCGTTCCAGCCAGTGCTCCACAACTGGTGTAACAAAGGCCGTGGTATGTACTATCATGTCTGTGGGATGGTACATATCAAAGATCCCTTGCTGCTAATCGAAAAGAGTAGCCCATGAAGTGGCCACAGCGGGTTTCCTCTCTCAATATCTGTGTGGTCCTTAACCATATGTCTGACGCCATATAACCGTAAATAAAATGTGTTGAGTGCGTCGTTAAATAAAATATTTCCTTCCTTCCTTGTAAATTCGGCCCATAACGATCTTCTTCGTTTATACACTTCATTATCCAGAGACATTTCTTTGAATATACATGCACACGTACTAACAATTTTTCTGTTTAGAAGGCTGATCGATTAAAGGAGAAGAAGTTTGTTTTGTTTAACGACACCACTAGAGCACATTGATTAATTAAGCATCGGCTATTGGATGTCAAACATTTGGCAATTCTGACACTTAGTCATCAGAGGAAACCCGCTACATGTTTCCTAATGCAGAAAAGTATTTTGTATATGCGCTTTCCCACAGACAGGATAGCACATAACACGGTGTTTAATATACCAGTCGTGGTGCACTGGCTGGAACGAGAAATAGCCCAATGGGCCCACTGCGGGGATCGATCCCAAACCGACCGCGCATCAAGCGAGCACTTTAGCACTTGGCTACGTCCCGCCCCTTCAAAGGATAACGATACACCCAATACATTGTAAACTACCATATGCAAATTGCGACACTTAGTTCAGAGAGTGAAAGAAAACCCTCAACTCCACGTAGTTTACGGTCGTTTTTCACTTGCACGGGTTTTGGAGCGATATGAGCACCTGCACGCGGAAAACAGACGTATAAAAAAAATCGGTTCTTTTGTTATCAATAGCAGAATTTCCACATGCGCGGCGTAATTTGTGGTAACCACGCCCGCACCGCGCCACACCATGTCAAAAACTGTGTATATGGAAAACGCCCCTTACTGCTATAGATTAGCGTCATTTGGTATAGTACATCTACACAGACAAGATATCACATACCACAGCCTGTGATATACTAGTCGTGAAGCACAGGTTGGAAAGAGAAAAAAAACCACAAAAACATTTTTGATTATTTTCAATAATTTATGCCACAATATATGTATTATAGTTGGGATTTTGTAGAAAATTAAAATATTTATACTGATTTTTCTAATCATATCACTTTTTTGAATAAACTGAATCCGTCTTTTACAAAGATGCGATTTTGAATATGCTAATAATGTAGCATTTGTTTTGCTTTTAAATTATTTTTTAAACACTTGCAAACTGGGTAACATTTATTTAACAAATATAGTTAAACTTTGTTTTGTATAACGACACCACTAGAGCACATTGGTTGTTAAACATCGGCTATCGGTTGTCAAACATATGGTAATGTTTTACATATATTTCTTAGAGAGAAAACCGCTACATTTTTCCATTAGTAGCAAGGGATCTTTTATATACACCATCCCACAGAGAGGATAGCACATACCACGGCCTTTGATATACCAGTCGTGGTGTACTGGCTGAAACGAAAAATAGCCCAATGGGCCCACCAAATCGATCCCAGCCCCGCGAATGGGTGCACTTTACAACGGGGCCCACTAAACGTCATCACAGACCGTCCGCGAAAGCAGTGTGTGCGCTTTACACTGACTGAGATACGCCCCCGCCCACTAAACGTCAGCAAACAATATATATATTTTTAAAATAAAATTTTATGCATGTAAAGTTTCTTTTAGAGGTCAGTGCTCCCACTTCGTAATACGTGGCCCAAGTACATCTAGACCTAAGGGAGAAGCTGTGGGGACGGCGACGTCAAACGCATATTTACGGACGTATGAATATCAGAACTTTGTACCACCGAAAAGCCTACCGGACTACCATCTAACATGACCATATCGACATTTGCACTGAAATCGCAGAAGAAGAAGAAGAAGTGTGGGATGGGTTTAGGAACTAACAGGAAAAGGGCACACGGATCAGTTTCAAAAGGCAACAATATATATATACCCGGGAAAAAAAAAAAACCCCGAAAAAAAACCTACTTGAATATTTTTAGTGGGCCATTCCTGAATCTACCTGTAATTTGTCATGGGGCGAGATCTAGCCCAGTGGTAAAACTCTCGCTTGATGCGCGGTCGGTCTAGGATCGATCCTCGTCGGTGGGCCCATTTGGGCTATTTCTCGTTCCAGCCAGTGCACCACGACTGGTATATCAAAAACCGTGGTATGTGCTATCCTGCCTGTGGGATGGTGTATATAACAGATCCCTTGCTGCTAATAAAAACAAAAATGTGGAAGGTTTCCTCTCTAAGACTAGACGTCACATGACCAAATGTTTAACATTCAATAGCCGATGATTAATAAATCAATGTGCTCTAGTCGTGTCGTTAAACAAAACAAACTTCTTCGAATTTGTCGAGATTATATTCAACTTTCATGGTAGCATCTACATTCTTCTGATATTATTCATGTTCTGTGAACAAGCAAGAAAAAAAAAAGAAAAAAAAAGAAAGAAATGTTTTATTTAACGACGCACTCAACACATTTTATTTACGGTTATATGGCGTCAGACATATGGTTAAGGACCACACAAATTTTGAGAGGAAACCCGCTGTCGCCACTACATGGGCTACTCTTCCGATTAGCAGCAAGACATCTTTTATTTGCGCTTCCCACAGGCAGGATAGCACAACACCATGGCCTTTGTTGAACCAGTTATAGATCACTGGTCGGTGCAAGTGGTTTACACCTACCCATTGAGCCTTGCGGAGCACTCACTCAGGGTTTGGAGTCGGTATCTGGATTAAAAATCCCATGCCTCGACTGGGATACGAACCCAGTAGCTACCAGCCTGTAGACCGATGGCCTACCACGACGCCACCGAGGCCGGTACAAGCAAGAAAAACAACGCACAACAACTTCCGTTTGGAAGCGAGCATTGGCACTGCTTTGATATTCGATGAATCACCAGTGAAGACAAATATATGCCGCAGCATGCCGTAAAGATCAAACATCATTTATTATTAACACATCGTTGTAATCACCTTAACAATAGTAGGACGAAGCTTGTTATAAATACATCTTGAATGTTGTTAAGGCTAACACAAAATCGAAGCTGTCCGCTTAAAAGCTAATATACTCAAGTAAGGGACACAGCAAAAATGGTTTATTGTTGTCACGAAATATGTATTCGGATACTAGTAATAAAGCATGATTTGAGGGCATTGCAATTCAGATGGTCAATGGGATATGGCCACAGACCACAATTAATTACGCTATATGTTTCTATATAGCGTTAGTGGCTATAACATTTTTATTAATATCAGCAGGCCCATGGATTTTGGTATGTACCTTTGCCTGCCTGGGGGAAACATACCCTGAAAAGGACAACCCCTGTTGTCCAGCTCTTTCTCCCAAAATATTGGTTTAAACAAACATACCCAGTAAACTTGGCCCATTTTACACAGAAAGCACTACTTTTTGCATGGGCCGAAATTACCACAAACAAATCTTCAATGTCAACAAGTTACACATGTTTTCAAACTACATGCTGTCCCCTGTCAACTTCAGTCTAATAGTTGCAACTTCAAAGCTGTCTGCCATAAAATAATCACAGTCAAACAGCAGACTACATGTGCGGACAAATTTCCGGACAACCAAATGGGAAGATAACTGTGATCTGTGGCCATATAATTCAGTGGTGGAGCGATTTCCCAATGTGCGTTGGTCTTAGGATCTATCCCCGTGGATGGATTCGAGGCGTAGCGTGGCCTGGACCTTGGAGAGGGGTCGAACCTAGCGGACCCTTCTGTCTACATTTTCCCTGCACATCTATATGAATAGCCTAATATTGCACTGTAAAAGCTTCCAAACGAAACCCCTCCCCAGCCTACGCCACTTTGGACTCAATGTATTATTTGTAGTATCTTAACCAGTGCCCTACGACTGACATAAGACAAAAGATGTGGTATGTAGGAATACGCATATAGAACATTTCTTACTCGAAAGGAATGGCCTATGCGGGTAAGCGGGTTTTCTTTCTCACACACTCTCACTCTAAGCCAAGTTTCACCATAATCGTATGCTAAACACCAAATAATTTGAAATGTGTCGTGGAGTCGTTAAACAAACATTCCTTTCCTTGTTTTATTGACCAACAGGCAAGACGCTGTATAGCCATGGAAGGGCGTGCAAGGGGCGGGGGAGAGTGAGGGGAGCGAGTATTAAAATGTTAGAGTAATATATATGTATACATAAAAGGTTAACGACAGCACTGCTATTAGCACCTCTTCCCTACCAACCACGAAAATTACTTTTATTCTACGGTTAAAGAGTATTTTATTTTATTTTATTTACTATCACAGAAAAGGATGAGTAAAAAAGCACACATACACTAATGTATCAATACTTCTCACAATACAACAATAATGATATCATGTTTATAATAATGCTAGTGTAACTGATTTATAAACTTTATACAAGACGGGGCGGGACGTAGCCCAGTGGTATATTAAAGCGCTCGCTTGATGCGAGGTCGGTTTGGGATCGATCCCTTTCGGTAGGCCCATTGGGCTATTTCTCGTCACAGCCAGTGCACAACGACTGGTATATCAAAGGCCGTGTTATGTGCCATCCTGTCTGTGGGATGGTGCATATTAAAGATCCCTTGCTACTAATGGAAAAATGTAACGGGTTTCCTCTCTATGACTGTGTAAAAAATAACCATATGTTATCCAATAGCCGATGATTAATAAATCAATGTGCTCTAGTGATGTCGTTAAACAAAACAAACTTTACTTATACAAGACCGGCAATGATGTCAATGAAAGTCAAATACAAGTTAAGTATATATAATTATAATAACATTGTTTTTGTTTTTTTTGGTAATCGTGTATTTGAATTAAATATTCCATTAACTTGAACACATTTAAACACTTAAATTAATATTTACACATTAAAGTATGTAGGGAAATTAATCATTGTTCTTTAGTTTAATGCTTATATAATCCTGATATATCTAAGTCCTATAATATTGTTAGTCCGCTCTGTTGCAATCCATAAATTACTAATTCTTGAATATAAAAATTAAATATCTAGTTATTCTATTTTGTTAAATAGAAAATGTATACATTTTGTCCCTAAGAACATATGTATCGAGTTATTCACAAAGTTAAAACAGTTTACAACTTCATTAACAAAATCTATTAATAAAATATTTATATATTTAATTACTATGTATCTGTTTATCGAGTTGTTCACAAAGTTAAAACAATTTACAAGTTCATTAACAAAATCGGTTGATAAAATATATTTAATTCCTATGTATTTCACAAAGTTAAAACTGTTTACAAGTTCATTAACAAAATCGATTAACAAAAGGTTTAAATATTTTCTTACTATGTCGAGTTATTCACAAAGTTCAAACATTTTACAAGTTCATTTACAAAATATGTTAATAGAAGATATTTAATTCCTGTGTATTTATTTATCGAGTTATTGAAAAAGTTAAAACTGTTTACAATCTGTTAATAAAAGATATATATATTTAGTTACTATGTATCTACATGTCGAGTTATTCACAAAGTTAAAACAATTTACAATTTCATTAACAAAATAATTTATTTATCTTACCTTCGACAGTGTGGGTGGAGGTCATAGAAGCAGCTGGCTACAACGACTGTTTTTCCATTCCTCACCGATGACTCTCCAAACGTCACTATTCATGGACTGGCTCGTCTGTCGGGGAATCCAATGCAATGATAAACCAATATTGCAGGGTTTTTTTCTCTTTTTTTCTTTCCTTGGTTCTTCTGCAATAACGGAAATCGTCTGATCGCAGACCATCGGAAACCAGCTGTTTTATATGATGGCTGGAGCTAAAGTATTATTATTGTTTTCTGTTTCTTCCTGAGAACATCGCGATGTCAAGACAGAACGCAGCACAAGGTGGCCAACCATCGCTTCAGTTGATCTGTCAAAACACGAAGAGCTAATTATTAGCAAACAGTTGCGTCTGTGCGGCTAAAGTTGCAGAAAGCACTTCTCACTTGAAGGAAAACAGGGTAAAATATTATCTCCGGACGAAAACCACGTGAGGTCCTCTACAGCTGTAAAAGAAAATGTATAGCTTCGACTAAATCTGCACCGGGGGAAAAACATCACAGTTCTACATTTTGAATTGTTATTGAAATGGTGTTCAGTTCGATGAGTAGGGTGGGAATGTGTGTGAGTGCGAGAGAAAGTGCCACCAATAGATTAAATGTAAATAGTGTGGCTATATTAACAAAGAATTCCAATTAACCCAGCAGACATAAAGAAAAATAATTGTTGTTGATGTCTAAAATGATGCAATTATTCCATGGCGCTATTCAAGTGGAGCGATGTTTGAGCTGGCTCCTGATCTTGCAAGTAGTTGATAGGGTAACCAAACAAAACCCCAACAAAACCACCACCACTAACCCCACTCCCCCCTCCCAAAATTTTTAATAAAATTTTTAAATAAAAACCAAAAGACGAAAAGAAACCCTCCACCACACACAAAAAATGATACTCGGTATTAACAAAAAAACCCCCCAAAAAAACCAAAAAAAAAGAAAGAAAGAAAAAAGACTTGAAGAATCCTTACACTTCCACTAATGCCTCCACCAATATCAATTCCAGGAACAGTTCTTATGAATCAACTTTGTAACCATTCTACTTTGAAGTACCTGTTCGTCTTATTCGTAGCGTCTAATCTCTCGTCTGTAATCGAAATGACATGCGTGCACACGGACTGTAAACCTCATTCAAACATTCCAGCAGCCGACACTTAACATAAATGAGTATTGGTGATTCCGTTAGCCACAGGTCTAACCACCGCAGACGCCAGTAAAACGCCTGTACAGAAAGTAGTCCACGTATTTCTGATGCTTAAACAAATATATACGAATATCAGAAAGATCTTTTCCTATGGTAGAATCAATCCACGACTTTCTGATGCTTAAACAAATATACACGAATATCAGAGAGATCTGTTCCTCTAGTAAAATCACTTGCGGAACATATTGCCTATTTACTTACAGCTTAATGACAAGATCCAAAATATCAGGATGTTTTGAGACTTTCAATTATGGTTAATAGCTGGCCGATTCTCTCGTGTCATGAAGAGTCAGGTTTCAACGAGAGATTCTTCCCGTTCGAGTGTGCTTCGTTCATGAATACCTGACGAAGCAATTAAGCATGCTTTAGCGACAGCCTCCACGTTACATGCAGGCCATCTGCTGGGAATTAGGTGTTTATTGTAATGATTAATGTATTGTAATTATGCAAAGCACACTCTGCAAATTGTACAGTTCATTGGGAGTTCAACAGTCATTAGTTTTGTTCATATTCATCACAACCAAATATGCGAAATACACGACGCCATTTTTCATCTATTCCAGTCTATGTTTTATTTTATGACTCGTTCGTCTTTTTCAACCATGTAAAATTAATACATAATACAAAGAAAGAAATGTTTTATTTAACGACGCACACAACACATTTTATTTACGGTTATATGGCGTCAGACATATGGTTAAGGACCACACAGATATTGAGAGGAAACTCGCTGTCGCCACTTCATGGGCTACTCTTTTATCTTTTATATGCACCATCCCACAGACAGGATAGTACATACCACGACTTTTGATATACCAGTCGTAGTGCACTGGCTGGAACGAGAAATAGCCCAATGGGCCCACCGACGGGGATCGATCCCACACCGACCGCGCATCGAACGAACGCTGTACCACTGGGCTACGTCCCGCCCCTAATACTGAATATATGCAATCAATTAATTATTTTGGTTTATTGGTTTATTATAATAAATAATTGTTAGTTTTTATTATTCATTGTTAGTATTATTTCAGAGTTATATACTTAGAAGGTATTTGGGGTGGTCCGCACAAAAACCCCCACAAACAAACAACAAAACAAACAAAAACAAAAACAAAACAATCAACAACTAAAAAGTGACCTTTTTGGCTAGATGGAAAAGACACTATATTACTGTGCCATAGTTATAATTTTTTTTACTGACACAAAACCCTACAACCCCCCCCCCCACACACACACACACACACACACAACACTGCTGGTTGTTTACTGTTCGAAATTTCAAATACTAGTACCAATAACCGTTGAATATGCAACCTAATTTGTAAAGAACAGTTTCTATATACAACGATCTTTGTTTCATTATCAGCCTTCCTATCCAATAACATGCAACTATCCATTCATTTCATTTCAACTTATTTTCGTGCTTATATCCAATTAAGGTTCAAGCACGCTGTCATGGGCACACACCTCAGCTATCTGGGTTGGAGCCGGTACCAGCCTGTAGTCCGATGGCTTAACGACTGCGCCACCGAGGCCATTTTATAGACATGTCATCTGTGCGACATACTCAAAAGAATTTAAGGGTCAACATTTTTTAACCAAATAAGTTTCAGAGTGTATTAGATTGATGATGTAAACTACACCAAAAATTTAATTTATTGTTCCATATTTACAAAAAAACACAAATAAACGTCACTGTATACAAGAAAGTCACATGACATGCTGTCAAAGTTGAAGGTTGTCAAACATGGATTTTACACATTAGAACATTCGTTTAATAGTGTGTGAATCCACCCCTGGCGCGAATACACTCGACACATAGTTGCCTCATGCTGTTGATCAGACGTCTGAAAAACTCTTGGGGAATGGCCTGCCACTCTGCTATAAGAAGTTGACCCAGATCATGAAGGTTGGCCGGAGGGGCATGGTTATCCCGAACTCTCCTGCCTAATTCGTCCCAGGCGTTCTCTATTGGGGCCAAGTCAGGCGAATATGCTGGCCAATCCATCCTGGCGATACCTTGTTGTGTGAGAAAGTCCGTTACCACCCTGGCGCGGTGGGGTCTGGCATTGTCATCCTGTAGAACTGCCCCGCCGCCAATCTGCTGAAGGCCTGGGAGAACCAACGGCCGGATAATCTCATTCAGATAGCGGATTCCATTCAGATTGCCATCCACCACATAGAGGGGGGTCCTGTGGTGGATAGAGATGCCGCCCCACACCATGACGCTGCCACCACCGAACCGGTGACGTTGTCTAACGTTAACGTCAGCGAAGCGCTCCTCAGGACGTCTGTAGACACGAACCCGACCGTCGTTGAACTGGAGACTAAACCTGGACTCATCAGTGAACATCACTCGACCCCACTGAACACGTTGCCACCGCAGATGAAGCGTGCACCAGTGACGGCTGGCCGTTCTGTGGCGTGGTAGGAGTGGTGGTCGAACAGCCTGGCGACGGCAGCGTAGATTATTGGCTCTCAGACGATTGCGAGTTCCAGTCGCAGTCCGCAGATTGTCACGTAATCGGCGTGCAGTGGTTGTGCGTTGACGTAGAGCCATATTGGTGATGTAGCGGTCCTCTCTATTTGTAGTGCTTCGGGGTCTTCCCGAACGTGGACGATTTCGAACAGAATTCGTTGCTTGGTACCGTTGCCACAGTCGGCCAACGACACTCTGACTGACACCAACTCTCAGAGCAACATTTCTTTGCGTATTGCCATCCTGAAGTCAACCAATAGCCCTTCCTTGATCTTCGATAGTCAGTTGACGTCGTACCATTGTCGAATTTGGAGTGTGCACCGTACACGAACGCAAGCTCCAATTATACGGAAATTCAGCATTGGGAACATGGAATACACATGCAAAGCGTGCAAATGAAGCGCTTTGTGAAAAAGCAAGTTATGGGCACTTAGCAGACCTTTCGCTTTTGCCCTAATTTACGTGCAAATGTAAGCATGTTTTCGCCATTAGAACTAGTCGACAGTGTCAATGGCAATGGATTTTAATTCATTTATGGGTTGCTTAGACCCACTTTCGTCAAAATGGAACAATACCATGCGTGACATTATGGTCTAGCTAATATAATTGACATTCAGAAAATAATGTCGAAAATATCGTCTGACCCTTAAATTCTTTTGAGTAGTATATAATACGCACATTTAATTTCAGCCTGGATGATTTTTTAAATATTGCTGTTATTCATTACCGTGCACCCATGTTGTAAAAATATTATTATACAACTTTAAATTATGTAAGATAGTGTTTATAAAATAGGAAAAAGCCAGGATGTATGTTTATTTTGTTGGGGGAACAAACGGAAGTCTTGCTAGGGCTGAAAACTCGAAATAATCCTTTTAATAATACCCCCACCAGGACACATGCACTAACACACATCGGAAGTAGATTTATAAATAGGTCATAAGTAATATTTAATGATTAACTAAAAGGGTAACACTTTAACGATACTCCCACACAAGTATGAGCAGCGTCTCGGTGGAATACCAGTGTGATGATACCTGCATGTATTATAGATGTATCGGCTGTAAACGAATCGCTTAATTACCAAACCATAAACTCACCGAGTTACCAGTGTTGAAAACAGAGACAATCCCGCAAGGATCTTCTTCATTTGGCGCTAATGTTTATAACATGTAACGTTCAAAAAAGTTTATTTTTGTTTAACGACAATACTAGAGCACATTGATTTATTAATCATCGGCTATTGGATGTCAAACATATGGTAATTTTGACACAGTCATAGAGGAAACCCGTTACATTTTTACATTAGTAGCAAGGGATCTTTTATATGCACCATCCCAGACAGGATAGCACATGCCACGGCCTTTGATATACCAGTCGTGGTGCACTGGCTGGAACGAGAAATAGCCCAATGGGCCCACCGACGGGGATCAATCCCAGACTGACCGCGCATGAAGCTACGTCCCGCCCACTTTTAAAAACCGAGACCATCCCGCAAGGATCTTCTTCATTTGACGTTAATGTTTATAACATGTAACGTTCAAAGGGCAGTCGTACTAGTATTTAATAAAAAAAAATTAAATAAGAGGTGACAACTGCAAGTTCCGCTAAAGCAAATAACATATCAGATAAAGTTAACATGCTTTAATAAAACTGATATAAGCTGTTTATCGAAACACCCAAGCAGTGTGACACCTTACATTTAATCTAGATGTAAGAAAACAGGATACACTTAAGTATGTAAGATATCTATAAATTAGTTTATTAGAAAACCTCATTTTGCAAAACTGTTATGTTCAGGTAATACATTTCATATCGCTCTTTATAACATATTTATAATAATAAATATTTAAGAAAGTTAATGACTAAGTTTAATCCAAAATGTTTTTTCAGTGTAGCTATTATTTAGATTTTTTGCCGCCCCCTCTAGCCCTCAAACACTAGCTAGAGAAAAACAAAATAGCCATTTCCTTTCATTTCAATTTATTTTCGAGCTTATATCCAATTAAGTTTCAAGCACGCTATCCTGGGCCCACACCTCAGCTATCTGGGCTGTCTGTCCAGGGCAGTGGGTTAGTGATTAGTGGTTAGTGATTAGTGGTTAGTGAGAGAGAAGAAGGTGTAGTGGTCTTACACCTACCCACTGAGTTGTTAAAACTCGCTCTGGGTAGGAGCCGGTATCCAGGCTGCGACCCTGTACCTACTAGCCTTATGTCCGATGGCTTAACAATGACACCACCGAGGCCGGTACAAAGTAGCCAAAAGTAAAACTGAGAGTAAAAAGTACAATGAAAGTATGTTGTACAATATGATGGTCACTTACCACAGACAGGTGGGCAGTATCGTCACTGAAGCCGCAGGTACACTAATAGAATTATGCATCAATGGCCTCCAGCATACTGCCGCTTTCAGCGACTACAGGTGTGGAGAAGCTATTAGATGGTTAATGGAATGGAATAACTTATCAGCGTGTTGCAGATACGCTAGTCTCTGGCACACGAGTGTTTAGATAACAACCTGATATACAAGAACTTTCAACGAGATGTGTCACCGTTAATCAAGCGAATGTAACAGACCAAGATTACATTAACGAACAACGTACACACGTACAAGATAGAATCTGCATGGAATGGTAATCATGGGGCATATAAGCAATATCGGTTATTAAATAAAGTAATAACAGATTTTGTTATTACAGCGAAACAAAAATAATTGGTAAACAAGTTACTGACTAGGTTAATTACACGAAAAATTAAATATTTCGCGTATGAAGACCAACAGCGTTTTTAAAAAAAATTATTGGGGCATCTTTAGGAAACCGAGCTCATCATTAGACTGGTTTTTGTGCCTGATGATAAATGGATGTGATAAAAGAACAAAAAAAAACAAAAAAGTTAAAGTTTGTTTTGTTTAACGACACCACTGGAACACATTGATTAATAAATCATCGGCTATTGGATGTCAAACATTGGGTAATTCTGACACGTAGTCATCAGAGGAAACACGCTACATTTTTTCTTAATGCAGCATGGAATCTTTTCTATGCACTTCCCCACAAACAGGAAAGCACATACCACAGCCCTTAACCAGTTGTGGTGCACTGGCTGGAACGAGGGCGGGACGTAGCCCAGTGGTAAAGCGCTCGCTTGATGCGCGGTCGGTCTAGGATCGATCCCAGTCGGTGGCCCATTGGGCTATTTTTTCTCGTTCCAGCCAGTGCACCACGACTGGTATATCAAAGGCCGTGATATGTGCTATCCTGTCGATGGGATGGTGCCTAAAAAGACCCCATGCTACCAATGGAAAATGTAGCTTCCTCTAAGACTATATGTAAAAATTACAAAATGTTTGACATCCTATAGCCGATGATTAATAAATCAATGTGCTCTAGTGGTGTCGTTAAACAAAACAACTTGTTTTGGTTATAGTGAAAAAAAAACCCCAATTAGTTGAATGGATCCACAGGGGTGGTTCGATCCTGCTACGCAAGCACCTCAACCTAGCACTCAACTGACTGAGCTAAATCCCGCCCCTGATAAAAGAAGAAGCCAACCAGACAAAAGCTAGCCTTTGTAGGTTTTTTTGGTTCTTTTATACCACCAAATCAAATCCCATAGACGACCATAGTAACATATGGTTAAAGCTCCTACCCGTAGCGTATCAATCGACATATACACCATGGGTATAAATACTACTCATCACCCTTAAAATGAATCAGAAAAAAATTAGGATGAAGCTGCTCATTTCAGAGATAACGCGAACAATTTGAGTACTTTTTTTTTTACAGGTACCCCATTCATGTTTCAAGCACAAGGCTTCTTGACACGTGGTACTAGATAAAATAAAATTGCATTTTTTTTTCCCCAGATGAAACTAACCAACACACTCACATTTTTTACCAATCACAGGACTTGTGATATTAATTGCTCTATCAAAAGTTCGGTGCACCTCGAACTTTGACCCAGCCGGAAGTTATTTGGTTTAGTATTACCTGTAAACACAGCCGGAAGTTATTTGGTTTAGTATTACCTGTAAACATGTATCTGAACTGACCGCAAACGCTCACCTTCGTGAAGAAACTATGTTCGCAGTATTGACCGGAAAAGAAGGTAAGAAGTCTCAGATTATCTCAGAACTTCATAGAACCATATCCAGTTGTTAAAACTGTTACCATAATGCCATGATAACATTTTGTCCAAATCCTGAGTGAGTGCTCCGCCTGGCTCAATGGGTAGGTGTAAACCACTTGCACCGACCAGTGATCCATAACTGGTTCAATAAAGGCCATGGTTTGTGCTATCCTGCCTGTGGGAAGCGCAAATAAAAGATCCCTTGCTGCTAATCGGAAAGAGTAGCCCATGTAGTGGCGACAGCGGGTTTCCTCTCAAAATCTGTGTGGTCCTTAACCATATGTCTGACGCCATATAACCGTAAATAAAACATTTCTTTCTTTCTAATAACATTTTGCGAAACTTAACAAATGTGAATTGAAAAAACTCCCATATGAAGCGCCCTTCCAGCTTCAGGCATGGACAAAAAGTTATGATTCTGCTGCCAGACCCTTCCCGCTTTTGCCATTAATGATCCTTTTTGAACTTTGATATCATAGGTGTGAATAATTTAGTCAAGGTATGTGATTCCTGCCACATATATTTGTTACAATTTAGTATACAAAATTCTCATTCAAAGATATACATGTCTATATAAGTTATTTTGTCTTAACATTGTCATTATATTCTCCCGAGCTTTGTCTTTAATAGCATTTCTCAAAACAGGAATAAAATAATCCAAACAATGACAAACAACGTTATTAAACTCATGTATCTACATTTACCATGGCGCATACTTACCTGGAAATAAAGAGGCCATCTTTGAGCCAATCGTAACAGAATGATCCACATGGGAATAGAATAAAACAAGAAGAAGATGAATGAATGTCAGAAGATATGGTTACTTGGTGCAACTGGTTTTGTTTTCGGATGCCCTCGTTGGCCACGCGTCAGGGAGATTGGTTAATACGGAGTCAGGAAGTGCTCTCTAGACGGAGGAGGAACGTTTGTTTAACGACATTCCGGCACATTGTTAATCACCGGTTAGGAGATGTTTAACATATGGTAATAAGCTATCTGTTGAGTACTGCTAAGCCATTTAATTGAGGGGTCAGTACATGCACTGACAAGCATCCTATATAGGCGCAGATCATTGGAGGATTGATTCATATACGTGTTGGTATGAATGGTTTTATACGGACATCTGACAATCCATCCCAGGCTCGTGTGCAAAAGTGGATGGGATGTTAGGGGTATAATGTATTTTCCGGGTGAGCTTGACCCGACCCCCCCCCCCCCCCCCCCCCCCCCCCCCCCCGCACCCCAAGACGCTTCAATACAGTCTAAATATCGCAGCATAATTTCCTGGATCCATCCAAAAGCCTTCCGTCCGTCCATCCATCTACATACCTAACTGCCTAGCTTACTACCTACATACTTACCTACATACAAACATACCCACAAGTATAAGCGTACGAGACAGGGAACGGGGAGGGGCTGGAACAAAACTTCGAATTAGGGCAAAATCATACAGATATTCGGGCAAAATGCGGTAACCTAAGACATTTTTTTTTACCATGTATTTCGTTTTCAACCCTATATAGCTGTTTGGTAGTAATGCTAATAATTTATGAATAAATGTTGTTATCCAGATTCGGGCATTTTCGTTTAATTTGGGCAAAAGCCAGCCTTCCCCCACTCTCTAGAAAAACGAGAGCCCGTACGTCTATGCATACAAGCCTACAGTGATACATCAAATGTTTAAATTGTAACAATTATGAAGTCACTTTTCGAGAGGTGCATAACTTATCGCTAGTCCACTGATAGTTAGTACCAGAAACCGATAACGTATCCAAAACAGTGTTTAGAACGTCAAAGCACCAAACCTTTGATTGATTGATTGAGAGAGAGAGAGAGAGAGAGAGAGAGAGAGAGAGAGAGAGAGAGAGAGAGAGAGAGAGAGTTAAAAAAAAGGTTGAAGTTTGTTTTGTTTAACGACACCACAAGAACACATTGACTTATAAATCATCGGCTAATGGATGTCAAACATTTGATAATTTTGACACATATTTAATTTATAGTCTTAGAGAGGAAACCTATTACATTTTTTTATTAGAAAATCTTTTATATGCACTATCTCTCAGACAGGATAACACAAACCACGGTATTTAATATACTAGTCGTGGTGGATGGTTTGAACGAGAAATAAGCCAATAGGCTACGTCCTGCCCTGCCCTATTCTTCTACACTGACCGTGACGTCTGCTCGTTTCATTGCAGCTGCGTCTAGCTCTGCCCTATTCTTCTACACTGACCGTGACGTCTGCTCGTTTCATTGCAGCTGCGTCTAGCTCTGCCCTATTCTTCTACACTGACCGTGACGTCTGCTCGTTTCGTTGCAGCTGCGTCTAGCTCTGCATATGATAACAAAACAGACGTAAATCCAACTATAGTCCGTCCAACAGGGAACGCCTTTTTTTCATACTATAGAATGTATCGTAAGTTATTTATTTCTGAGCTGATTAATTTCTACATTTCACACAAAAATAGTAATGTTTCGTTATTTCCAAAATACTTTTACTTTTCTTCTTGCGTGAAACCAAACTGAAATTATTTTCAATTTTTTTTTTTACAGAATGATGGGATGGACTATAAACGTGAATTCCAATGTATCTGGCCACCGTTACGGCATTACGTATGCCGCTTTGAGATCGACTGACGTAGCAGAGTCATCAGGGAAATCAAGGGAATGAGCCACCATGACGCTCTTTACCTATCTCACCCCCGTGTAAGAGACACCTATAGTTAACTCAAGGGACGCAATCTTTGGCCATCAGATTGGCTAGACTAATTTTTTAAAAATCAGTTAACTCAAAAATGATCGATGTAAAGGTATTTGATACAAACATAGGATTATTGCGGTATTAGAGCGGAACTCTTTGACTACCGTGTGGTGGGCAGCGATTGCGAAAAATACATAGCTTGGGGAGAGAGAGAGATAGAGAGAGAGAGAGAGAGAGAGAGAGAGAGAGAGAGAGAGAGAGAGAGAGAGAGAGAGAGAGAGAGAGAGAGAGAGAGAGACACACACACACACACACAAAAATACATTAACTTCGAAGAATATGGGGGTGCTGTTCAATTGGCATTACATCTGAAAATATTCAGGGACCCATGTACTACGAAATGGCACAATTCTATCACAATGTGCACAATGTTCGTTCTTATCCGCCTCACTATTTGTTGAACTGCATCGATGTCAATAAAATATACATGGACGTAATAAAACACAAATTATGTCTGAATATACATATAGAATAATTGGTTACTGCTTGACATACAGACAGAAATACATATATACGTACATACACACATGCAGATGGACAGACGGACGGACGGACAGACACAGACAGACAGACAGATAGATAAACGGATTGAAGACATATATTCATATAGACACACACACAGACAAGCATATTAGACAAGCATACTAGACACTAAAGAGTAGGTGATCACCAAGATAGCCTACTTTGATCAAATCGGTGTTAGCGATCTCCTTATTAAAACCGTACACAGAAGCTACAAAACAGACTTGTACCTGATGAATTGTATTATCATATGTACAATGACAATTGCTTTAATTATTAGGTATAAATATATAGGCCAAGGCAAACAGAAGAAAGCGCCTTTTAATAAATTATTATGTAATGAAAATGATTTTAGAGTAAAAAAGAAATGCTTGGTTGAATAATGCCAAACAATTACAGCTGTATTTATTTTATTTTATTTTTATTTAAAAAAATAGTTTTTCAAGAAAACAAACTTACCTAACATTCCTGTGAAAATCGAAAGAAAGACACCTCCAAACCTAATTCACTCAGGTGAAATTGCCACAAAAGTGCAACCCTTATTGGTAATTACGATGCAATAAAATGCTCTCTTTCTAGATGGCATCTTACATTGGCTCACCAACTCCGGCTGTGATAATTTAGGACAGATGCGAAACCTATTCCTCACTCCCCGATACGCAGTGACTTGACTGGAAACTGCAATGGGCGACAGAACCAGTGCATATAGCCAAGAGCAATGAAAACTAATGGCACTCCGAGATGATCGTTATCCACAACCAACGTTTGTGAAAGAGACTCTCAAAAAGATACTGGTGCACAGTATTTATACGTGGAACAAAACCACTCCCTTTGGCTCTCGGTTTCTTCTTAATCAAATTGAAAACACAAGAACGCACTAACAGTTCTTCCACAAACGAGTACATGGGATGGCAGAGAAGGGCATTTTCCCCAATTACTAAAACAATAAAACTACATGTGATAACTTGGCTTTATGTGCTTGAAAAAAATCCTTTCCATTCACCACTCCCAACATCATTTCTGGAACCATGATAATGTCCAGAGCAAGAAAATCTCCCAGAACATTCATTATTAAATCATTTATTCATGATAAAAATCACACACCAGACATACTAATTGCGTTGTTGGCCTACTAAATGGGCTAAAATATTGCCTACAAATATCTGACCATCTATGGTAAATCGGACCAAAGTCGCAAATCAAAATTCATACATAATGTCGGTTTAAGCACTAGTATTTAGCACAAAGACTCATCCACTTGGAAAATTAAGTAAATAACACGAAACAATATCTTAACTTTCTGCTTGCAAAATACATACAGTTTGTTTTGTTTAACAACACCTCTGGAGAACATTGATTAATTATTCATCGGCTGTTGGATGTCAAACATTTGGTAATTTTGACACATCAAAAACGAAAAGTGTTATGAATACTTGTTTGTAGTCTTAATCATTAATTAGTAATCCCAATTTCGCTAAAAAAAATTAAATTAAAAAAACACAGAAAGGCTATTTAATTTATATTTAAATGTGGGACGCCGTTTCCAGTGTTTAATGTAATAGTACCCCCCCCCCCCCCCCCCCCCCCCAACGATTTTGACTAACAAATGTTAGGCTATTGGTAGTAACGTTTAAGGCAGAGATTAATTTTACTTGTAGAATGCAGGAAATTATATTTCAGGACATCTAGTTTTAAACATTTTATGGGGGAACATACCCCCGAAATCCCTTGAAACTTTGCTTTGCGCTCTCGATCGCATTCATACCTCCCCCCCCCCCCCCCCCCCCGTGCCTGGTCATGGTGGCAGTCTTTACTACTATTTTACAAATTTATATTATATCAAAATTCACCTGGTTACCGACTGGTTAACGTGACGTCACAGAGTGAACTTGAATTATATCTCCATAATGACAAAGTTAAAGTTTATTTTGTTTAACAACACCACTAGTGCATATTGATTTATTAATCATTGGCTACTGGATGTCGAAAATTTGGTAATTTTGACGAAGTTTAAGAGAGGAAACCCGCTACATTTCCCCATTAGTATCAAGGGATTTTTTATATGCACCATCTCACAGACGGGATAGCACATACCACGGTTTGATATACCAGTTGTGGGGCACTGGCTGGAACGAGAAATAGCCCAATGGGCCCACAGGCGGGGATCGATCCTAGCATTTGAATGACAAACAATCGGCTGCTATTTTAATGGGCTACACATTACAATTTTGGTATTCTTGATTAATTATCCAAAGTGGGAAACAATGTGTAGTTATTTATAACAATGAGAATGCACCTTTAAAGTAAGTATAAAAGCAGGAAATACTAATATTCAGATATTTCTATTTTTACTACCTGTACACGTGTTTACGTCATCATGGTAAACCACTGTTTACGCCGAATGGCAACATATTACAATTTTGATCTTCTTTTAATTAAGCAAAGTGGGTGACAATAATGTGTAGCCTAGTTATTTATCGCAATGAGAATGCACCTTTAACGGTAAGTATAAAAGCAGGAAATATTAATATCAAAATATTTCTATTTTTAACACCTCTACACGTGCTTACGTCATCATGGTTGCCGGGTTTCTTTGTCCTCTTATTGATGATACTCCAATTCAATCAGAGCCGCATAATATGAAATCACTAATCGTTAAGGTATGTGAGAATGGTGCTGTTGGAACTTCCAGAGGAAATCACAAATCAATGCTCGCGCATGCACGAACGATGTGAGTGGGCAGTTTCTCGTGATAGGGGAGAAGACCATATAACGGCGATTTCGGCGATAGCACGCAGTGTTTGCTCGCCGGAGATTTGAAAGCTTTTTACCACAATATTAATCTATTCGCAAACCATTTTCGAATTTATATTTTTTTTCAATATCGATCATTAAACAATTTGAGGTCTTGATCTAATCGCCAGTGGCACGATGCGCGTTTCCTAATCATGACGGTGGCGATGGAATAGGATAGCAGACGACATTCAACTCCCGGTCGGATTCGGTTACTGGCCAACTGACTGAATTTAGTTAATTAATGTACAGTCACGGAAACATAATGCTCGGTCACGAATCTCATGTCGATTGAGAGAGATTTAGAGCGATTGAGAGAGAGAGAGAGAAAGAGAGAGAGAGAGAGAGAGAGAGAGAGAGAGAGAGAGAGAGAGAGAGAGAGAGAGAGAGAGACGGGGGTATAGGGAGAGAGGATAAGAAAGATGGAAAGTAGAGAGAAAGAGATGGGGTGAGAATATAGAGAAATAGAGGAGAGAGAGAGAGACAGACAGAGAGAGAGAGGGGGGGGGGGGGGGAGAGGACGGGCAGGTGGGCGGACATACAAAGAGAGACACTTAAAGTTTGTTTTGTTTAACGATTGATTAATTGATCATCGGCTATTGAATGTCCAATACCAGCGAAGGATAATTTTTATGCATATTCCCACAGACAGGACAGCATATACCATATAGCCTTTGATATACAAATTGTTAGGCATTGGTCGGGACGGGTAAAAACCTAGTCAGAGAAAGAGTCCACCAAGGTAGTTTTATCCTACGACCCAATCATCTCAGGCGAGCGCGCTTAATAACAAACTAAATCCCCCCCTCCCCCCACCTTCTCCAGCTTTAATATAATGTACACTAGATACCCATTTCCAAGTTGTACCTTCTCCATTAGGGACGGGACGTAACCCAGTGGTAAAGCGCTCGCTCGATGCGCGGTCGGTCTAGAATCGATCCCCGTCGGTGGGCCCATTGGGCTATTTCTCGTTCCATTGCTCCACGACTGGTGTAACATAGGCCGTGGTATGTACTATCCTGTCTGTGGGATGGTGCATATAAAAGATCCCTTGCTGCTAATCGAAAAGAGTAGCCTGTGAAGTGGCGACAGCGGGTTTCCTCTCTCAATATCCGTGTGGTCCTTAACCATATGTCTGACGCCATATAACCGTAAATAAAATGTGTTGAGTGCGTCGTCAAATAAAACATTTCCTTCCTTCCTTCTCCATTAAAAATGCCTATATCAGCACCTGCCATTAGTGGTAATATTGACAAGAAGCAGACATGTGGCCAATTAGCCTAATCTAATGAAAACAGAGAAATCTGATCAAATCAAACTTTCTTTTTGCAGTTATAGAGCTGACTTATCTCACAGAATAAAAAACACGATAGCAAATCTTTATTCCAGCGATTTACTCGGTGCAGTAAAAAAGAAAACAAATAAAGTTGAGTACACACTTCACCAGGAGACCCCATACATTGATGTTGGCATAGAAAGAACGAGGATAGGTTATACTACAGAAGTAGCCTAAGGTCTACAGTAGTCCGGTCCCGTTTATATCGAGTAATATTCATTCTGCTCCAGCGCATATTGATAAATATGTTTTGAATTTCTCACCACATTTACAAACAAGGGTAATTAAAATAACTGTATAGTAAGATGAAGCAATCGTATACATGTTACATGCCCCATAACTGGCATTACAAAGGCCATGGTGTGTGCTATCCTGCCTGTGGGAAAATGCAGATCTCTTGCAGCTAATGGAAGACATTGTTTAATATCCAGTAGCTGATAATTAAATGCTATTATGGTGTCGTTAAAAGAAACAAATTTTAACTTTTAATTTTTTTTTCTGAATGGGTTACGGTACTGGAATGCGAACTCCTTACCTACGCGTGCTGTAACCTCACCGTGGTGCAGGGGGTGTAACATTCTGTTTGAGAATGGCCAATACAGCACAAATCCCCTTGTTTTCTTCGAGATACAATTGAAATTTTGAGTAAAAGTCAGTATCTATCTGTGATATTTGTATTTTTGCACAGTTCTTTACACTGTTTTTATTTAAATCTTGAATTTTTATATTGATGTTGATCATCACTTTATTTGTTTGCATTACCATAGTTTAACACCCAATAGCCGATGCATTTTTCGTGCTGGGGTGTCGTTAAACATTCATTCATTCATTCACTCATTCATTCATTCATTTCATTCATTCATTCATTCCCTACCTACCAGCCTTAGGGCTGAAGGCTTTAACCGCTATGACCACCGAGGCCGGTACCCTACAGGGAGTGAAATCAGCAAAACAAATTTCACGTGTTTCCATATGTCAGGTATAATCAATCGTAAACCATACGTTTCAAGTACCAGGTGCGCAGAAACACTTATCCCAGCACCTAGTAACTTAAAAAACTCCACTGACTGCTTGACGAGTAACAAGGCTATCGGCGTTTATCGCCATACGTCCAACATAGTATAAGAGTAAAAACATTAAAGGCCGACTATTGGAGGAACAGTGTTATTTGTTGAAACAACAGGTGCCCATTTGTATCGACAGTTTGACGAGTAACAAGGCAATTCACGTTTATCGCCATACGTCCAACATAGTATAACAGAAAAACTTTAAAGGCCGCAGTTTTGAAGAATTGTGTTATTTGTTAAAACAACAGGTGCGCATTTGTATCGACGGTTTGACGAGTAACAAAGTAAAGTTTGTTTTATTTAACGACGCCACTAGAGCACATTGATTTTTTATCTTATCATCGGCTATTGGACGTCAAACATATGGTCATTCTGACACTGTTTTTATTTTTTAGAGGAAACCCGCTGTCGCCAGATAGGCTACTCTTTTACGACAGGCAGCAAGGGATCTTTTATTTGCACTTCCCACAGGCAGGATAGCAAAAACCATGGCCTTTGTTGAACCAGTTATGGATCACTGGTCGGTGCAAGTGGTTTGCACCTACCCATTGGGTTTGGAGTCGGTATCTCGATTAAAAATCCCATGCCTCGACTGGGATGCAAACCCAGTACCTACCAGCCTGTAGACCGATGGCCTAACCACGACGCCACCGAGGCCGGTTGCCGAGTAACAAGGCAATCAACATTTATCGTCTTGCGTCCAACATCGGCTATTGGATGTCAAACATATAGTCATTTGAACAGTCATAGAGAGGAAACCCGCTACATTAACCCATTAGTAGCAAGGGATCTTTTATATGCACCATCCGTACAGATAGGATAGCATATACCATGGCCTTTGATATACCAGTCGCGGTGCACTGGCTAGAACGAGAAATAGCCCAATGGGCCCACCGACGGGAATCAATCCTAGACCGACTGCGCATCAGGAGTGCGCTTTACCACTGGGCTACGTCCCGCCCCAGAAAGACATTAAAGGCCGCCGCTTGGAGAAACAGTTATTTGTTGAAACAGGTGCGCATTTGTATCGAGTTGTGAACACGTCGTAAACTGCTTTGCTGTACAGCCTGTACTTGACGTATATAAAACACTAGAGTTGATTCCTTTAATACTGAATTCTGATCTAAATTAAGAGCCGTAACCAACAGTGTTTGAACGCAGAAGAAGAAGACTCTCCTCCGGTAACAGCATTCCTGGGGAGTACATTATTATTATTATTATTATTATTATATTATTACCCATTAAGGGTGAGACGTAGCCCACTGGCAAAGTGCTCGCTTGATGCGCGGTCGGTTTGGGATCGATCCCCGTCAGTGGGCCCACTGGGCTATTTCTCGCTCCAGCCAATGCACCACGACTGATACATCATAGGCCGTGGTATGTGCTATCCAGTCTGTAGTATGGTGCATATAAAAGATCCCTTGCTGCTAATCGAAAAGAGTAGGCCATGAAGTGGCGACAGCGGGTTTTCTCCTTCAATATCTGTGTGGTCCTTAACCATATGTCTGACGCCATATAACCGTAAATAAAATGTGTTGAGTGGGTCGTTAAATAAAACATTTCCTTCCTTCCTTCCTTCCTTTAATATTGACTCTCCGGTAACAGCAGTCCCAGAGTGTACATTATTATAATATTATTATTACTCATTAACACCTCCACATTGTGTATGTTGTGAGAAATTACGTCTTATCACAGCGGCGAAACATTATTGATAATATTTAAATGTCTATTTCCGTAAATTCGTTACAAATTGTCACCCGGCGAAACGGAATAACAGTCTGTTTTTCTCTGAGCCATCTAGCTTTACTAAGTCGTATTCATCTGCGTATTATTTTAATTATAGAAAACAAATGCTGATACTAAATACAGAAGGTCCGTGGGAGTAAAATCCCATGTTGGGTGTCCTGATCTATTTTTAGGAGTGCGTGGGCATGTAGAGTGAGTTATAAATAAATATAATATGAATTCAATATTCAACATGTAAATGATGATATTGGTACAGTTAGAAGTATTGACGAATGTTTGGAAAATAAAATTAATGATAGGTATCAGTGGCAGCCATTTTTAATATATTTTTTTTTAATTTAATGACACCACTAGAGCACATTGATTAATTAATCATCGGCTATTGGATGTCAGACATTTGATAATTCTGACTCGTAGTCATGAAAAGAAACCCGCTGCATTTTTCCATTAGCAGCATGTGATCTTTTATATGCACTTTCCCACAGACAGGATAGCACATACCACGGCCTTTGATATACCAGTCGTGGTGCACTGGCTGGAACGACAAATAGCCCTATGGGCCGACCGACGAGGATCGACCCTAGACCGACCGCGCATCTAGCGAGCGCTTTACCACTGGGCTACATCCCGCTCCCCCCTCCCCCTCCCCCACCTCCCCCACCTCCCCCACCATTTTGAAAGTAAAGCGCTTTATGTACCCAAAGTCCATAACATACTGAACCAAAAAAAAGTGCACTTTACACGATCTTGTATATTGGTTTAAAGAAATTTTAAAGCTACAAACAAAGTAATTTTAAAATATTATGACTAGCCGAAAGGTATGAACTGAGCTTTGCCCCCCCCCCCCCCCCCCCCAACTTCCCCCGTAGATCCCCCACTGAAAAAAATCAACAAAACCTTGTCTGATATTGAACAATGGGAGATACTATAATGGCAAGGCATGTAAAGTAACCGAACGAAATTGTCTTACATCCGCTGCCAAAAACACAATGTTTTCACATAATGTTTTCATTTTGACTGTGTTTAGCCCGGTACGCGGTGTTACCGTGGAGTAACAACACGGCGATTTTCCCGGCTTCCCAACAGGTGAATGTTTTGCCAGGTGAGTATTGTCTGCAACGTCAACACGTGGTTACACACGGAAGGCAATACGGCTAAGAGGCAGGGCCAACACGCTGGCAACCGCACCACGGGCGTCGAATATCGCCAATATCCGATCCCGGTTACTAAAACCAGAATACCATGCATTCTTAGAATCGACGATGTAGGTTATTAAAGGCATAAGCTCGACTTTTAAAATAAAAGAAGAAGCAAATGTTTTATTTAATGATGCACTCAACACATTTTTATTTACGGTTATATGGCGTCAGACATATGGTATATATCGAGAGAGGAAACCCGCTGTCGCCAATTCATGGGCTACTCTTTTTTATGCACCATCCCACAAACAGGGTAGTACATAGTACGGCCTTTGTTACACCAGTTGTGGAGCACTGGCTGGAACGAGAAATAGTCCAATGGGGCCACCGACGTAGATCGATCCTAAACCGACCGCGCATCAAAGCGAGCGCTTTACTACTGGGCTACGTCCCTCCCCTTTAAAAAAAAAAAACAATTATACCTTCGACTTACATGCTCATATGAAATAAAACCAAATAATTTCATTTACCATTACACCGTTTCATATTAACACTAAAGTGACAGACCCTCGTTTTTAAACACTAACCTATTTTTAACTCCTTGAGCCGTGTTTGACACAGCTACTTGATGACATGACAATAAACCATTTCCCAATGACACTAATGCATGATACGGTTACTGCACAGTTAGCCACTGAGATACGACTGCGGTATATTTAGTCACTATTGACGTTGTAGACGAGTATGTGGTTCAGTTACTTTGTCACCAAATACCAAAATGACTGGGGGAAAAAAACAGAAAGAAAGAAAGAAGAAAAGTTTGATTAACTATCAAAATCAAAGAAAGAGAAGTTCAATTTGAACTGTCAACCCCCCCCCCCCCCCCCAACCCAAAACAACTGATGTAAAGTTCGATGATGATTTTCGTATCGAAAGGCTGTTGTAACCAAGAAATGTCTAGAATTGTTTTTAAATAATATTTTGTTGAAATAGCAGACCCCCCACCCCACCCCGCCAAAATGTCCGATAAACTGCCAGTACTATTTTTGTTTTATTTTATTTTCTTGTAACAGCACCCTATGCTACGCGTTTTAGTCCGCGTTTTACTCCCGGCCGTGCCGAAGTGAAGATTTAACCCGGCCCATAATGCAAATTTTAAAACACGAAACTACATGAGAAATATGTAAAAAAAAAAGAAAAAAAAAAAAAGTATAAAACTCACTTTACAGTTTAAGTTGCATCATATGCTTCTTGAAAAATACCTTATGACATTGATATAATCAGGTATGAAAAACATCACCAGGACCATTGATCCGTTGACGTGTTTAAAACAAACAAAAAAGAAGCGCCCCCCTCAACCCCCCCCCCAAAAACCCCAAAAACAAAAACAACAACACCCAACAACCCACCACCCCCCCAAAAAAAAAAAACCCAACAAAAAAACAACAACAACAAAACCCGACAAACGAATAAAAAAAAACCTAACAACACAACAACGATAACGACAGACACCAACAGTATCATCAACATTCTGACACATATCTGATAGCTATATCAAGCCAGTGTCTGAAGCTTCTAAAAGACACTGGATGTACAGAGATAATATTCTAAGTACCAAGTTTCAGCCAGAAATACAACAAAATATTTGAAAGAGTATGCACGCTCAAAGAGATCCTCGATACCAGAGCTTTAAGAACAGGCACCGCAGTCTCTCAGGATGGAGACAAACTCGTGAAGAATTCTCGCCCTGAGCTGTTCAGTTCTTGGATGCTTATGTCTGTCAGACGACGTTACATCTCGTGAAGGAGAAATGGAAGACAGGATACTTAGAAAACAAGGCATGTTAGTTTATGTTTCAAGCTGAAAATATCGCAAACGAACACAAAATATGCGAAGAAGACATTTATAGTCCGTCCCATCCTACTACACAAATGTTTTTAATAAATAATATCAGTTTGGTTTGATGTAAAAAGAAAAGTAAAAGTGTTTTCGAAGTGTGCAATTTAGAAAATAATATGATCAGAAATAATAACTTGTAATAAATTTCATTGTATAAAAAATGGCGTTCTCCGTGGGACGGACTATAGAGAAAGTAGAACACATCATTAAGCAGTTGCTTCCTATGTGCTGTTTGGCTTAGACCAGTTCCTGAGGCTTATGTTAGTGATCATTATAATTGTCTGCACACATGCACGGGGTCTGTTTTGTTTATCATTATTAATACAATTTTCAAACTAATTCTGAATAAGCTCTGAGCAGTCATGGATGCCAGTTAGGAAGGAAATCATTTATATGCGTCCTATCTTAAAATTATGTGAGATAGTTTCAGTTTATTTATGCTATTGTAAACCATTATTAAAGGAAATGTTTTATTTAACGACGCACTCAGCACATTTTATTTACGGTTATATGGCGTCAGACATATGGTTAAGGACCACACAGATATTGAGAGCAGAAACCCGCTGTCGCCACTTCATAGGCATATTTTGTTGAAATAGCAGACCCCCCACCCCATCTTTTTCGATTAACAGCAAGGGATATATTATATGCACCATCCCATAGACAGGATAGCACATAGCAAGGCCTTTGATGTACCAGTCGTGGTGCACTGAATGGAGCGAGAAATAGCCCAATGGGCCCACTGACGGGGCCATTATTAAAAGTCAATCAAATAGTACACTCAATTGTTATATGTAACGTTAGCTATACCATAATATGTATTGAAAACAAGTCATTTATAGACGAATCTCAAACATCGACCATACATACTGTCTGTTTATGTTCGAGTAAGTTGAAGTTTGTTTTGTTTAACGACACCTCTAGAGCACATTGATTTGTTAAGCATCGACTATTGGATGTCAAACATTTGTTAATTTTGACATATAGTCTTAAAGAGGAAACCCGCTAAAATTTTCCATTTGTAGCAAAGGATCTTTTATATGCACCATCCCATAGACAGGACAGCACATACCACGGCCTTTGATGTACCAGTCGTGGTGCACTGAATGGATTCGAGAAGGTAGAAGAAGGAAGGAATGTTTTATTTAACGACGCACTCAACACATTTTATTTACGGTTATATGGCGTCGGACATATGGTTAAGGACCACACAGATATTGAGAGAAGAAACTCGCTGTCACCACTTCACGGACTACTCTTTTCAATTAGCAACAAGGGATCTTTTATATGCACCATTCCACAGACAGGATAGCACATACCACAGCCTTTGATATACCAGTAGTGGTGCACTGGCTAGATTCGAGAAAGTATACAAATAATAACCATATAATCGATTTACATTCAAGAAACCATATGTTGCAGAATCGAGCAAAACCAAGGTCCAATCTTCTTAAACTGCAATCACCATTATTTGTGAATAAAAAGGACAATTACATTATTATATGTGAATTGAAGGGAGTGATGAATTGCTGCTCTAATTTGCATTATGGAGAGTCAGTATTACCATACTGATGCCATATAACTTCACATGCTAAGGGGAGCAAAAATTACTCTCCTTGTACAAGTCTTAGGGGAGTGATGGGGAACGAGAACGAAAGAACCTCTTAATCGGAGAGGTCTGGGCTCTCCGATGTGAATTTATATTGTATGATCTTTCGCAGACAAGGCGATACATAATAAAAAAGCGACATGCATTTCATACACTGGCACTCAAAGACAGAACAAGAACATAAAAGTCATCGTCTCAAACAAATGGTTGTATAATATGTAGTTAACTACCTTCATAAAATGCGGTTATGTATGTAACATGTTTTATAGGATCCGCGGTATGGATCTGGGATTCTGTTTATTTTGTTCACGTAAATAAGGAAGCTGCGGAAACAGGTGCGATGAAAAGAAAATAATCATGCATGCGATTAAAATACCCAGAGAGTATCGTGTCACAAAATATGAAGGGAATGTACTAATTCTGCTAATGCGTAGCGTCTCTTATAAAATAAATAATTTTAAAACATGAAAAACCAATCAGCTTTTGAAACGCATGTTCTTGCGTTACCTCTTTAATGGTTTTCCGTCTGACGGAACCCATTATTACACTTGGAGTATCAGGTGTCTACCATGTTATTTCTTGTCATATAAATGTCTGAATACTCATGTGTGTCTGGTCTGTCTGATGTTTGCACGTAGACCTACATTTTTTTTTGACTTACGAATTTTATTGGTTAGCAGAGCCCACAAAAGCCTAATTTATTGTGTTTATAGAAACAAAATAAAATTTAAATTTAAATTAAAAAAACAAAACTAAACGAACAAGCAAATACATTTTTTAAAAACCATCCAGTCACAAATTTCAGTAATTTGAAACAATTCGACCAATACTAATCACTAATTTTGTCTATTTTGTTTTAAAAATTCGACTTTGAAGTCACATATATTACTTGTGTGTTCTATCCAAAACATCTATCAATGGGCAGATTGATCTAAGGTATATTTTAAAATTATTTAACCAATCAGTAGAATGGACTATACACATTATTTTTTTATTTTGTGTTTATCCAATTAAGATTCAAGCACGCTGTCTTGGACACACACCTCAGCTATTTGTGATGTCATTGTCAGTCCCAGACATGGAATAATGGTTAGTTATTAGCGGTTAGTGGGAGAGAATGTAGTTTCGCTGCCTTAAAGGGACATTCCTGAGTTTGCTGCATTGTAAGATGTTTCCGACTAATAAAATATTTCTACCATTAAACATACATATTAAATATATTTTCTTGTTTAGAATATCCGTGTCTGTATATTCAATGTGCTTCTGGTCGTCTTAATATTTGTAAGAAGTCCAAACTGGATTTTGTCTTCAAATTTAACCTAGTACAAATATTAGAACGATCAGAAAAACGTTTAATATACAGCCACTAATATTTTATGCAGAAAAATATATTTTATATGTAATTACAATCGTTAAAAAGTCTGTGTTAGTCGATAGAATCTTTAAAAATGCAGCAAACTCGGGAATGTCCCTTTAAACCTCATCAGTCAAAGCTCACTATGGCTTCGAGGTGGGACTGTAGTGCCCTGAATTGTAATAAATTACCTGAATTGTAATACTGCCTTGAATTGTAATAAAAATTGCTCTGAATTGTAATACTGACTTGAATTGTAATAAAAACAGCCCTGAATTGTAATACCTGCCTTGAATTGTAATAAAAACTGCCCTGAATTGTAATACTGACTTGAATTGTAATAAAAATTGCCCTGAATTGTAATACCTGCCTTGAATTGTAATAAAAACTGCCCTGAATTGTAATACTGACTTGAATTGTAATAAAAACTGCCCTGAATTGTAATAACCTAGCTGACTTGTATTGCAATAAGATACTGACTTCAATTGTAACAACACAAAAATGGAAAGGAACGTGTGCTTAACGACACCGCACCGCATTTCTTCAATTTGAGGCTTTTGGGTTTATTGTAGTTAAGACGATCATTACTGCCACATAGGCTTCTCCTTTCGACTATCAGCAAATAGGTTTGTGGACCCCCTGGGCTATTTGTCATTCCAGTCAGTGCTCCACAACTGGCATGGTATGTATTATCCTGTCTATAAAATATCCCATGCTATTAATCGCTAAGAGTAGCACAAGGAGTGAAGGCAGCATGTTTTCTATCTTAGGTCTCACTACACAGATCAATTCCGGGTGAGAGTTCATTGATCACGATTCACTATAGTT